>NC_079197.1:797985-852585 GCF_029499605.1 Hyla sarda
TGGCAACAGTGCTCTCTGCTCACATCTCTGCTTGTCTCGGGAACTGCACAGAGTAGAAGAGGTTTGCTATGGGGATTTGCTTCTAAACTGGGCGGTTCCCGAGACACGTGTCATCAGAGAGCACTTAGACAGAAAAGAACAACTCAACTTCAGCAGCTCATAAGTACTGAAAGGATTAAGATTTTTTTATAGAAGTAATTTACAAATCTTTAACTTTCTGGAGCCAATTGATATATATATATATATATAAAAAAAAAATTTCCCTGGATAACCCCTTTAACCTCTTAAGGACGCAGGACGTAAATGTACGTCCTGGTGAGGTGGTACTTAACGCACCAGGACGTACATTTACGTCCTAAGCATAACCGCTGGCATCGGAGCGATGCCCGTGTCATGCGCGGCTGATCCCGGCTGCTGATCGCAGCCAGGGACCCGCCGGCAATGGCCGACGCCCGCGATCTCGCGGGCGTCCGCCATTAACCCCTCAGGTGCCGGGATCAATACAGATCCCGGCATCTGCGGCAGTTCGCGATTAAAATGAACGATCGGATCGCCCGCAGCGCTGCTGCAGGGATCCGATCATTCATAACGCCGCACGGAGGTCCCCTCTCCTTCCTCCGTGCGGCTCCCGGCGTCTCCTGCTCTGGTCTGTGATCGAGCAGACCAGAGCAGAAGATGACCGATAATACTGATCTGTTCTATGTCCTATACATAGAACAGATCAGTATTAGCAATCATGGTATTGCTATGAATAGTCCCCTATGGGGACTATTCAAGTGTAAAAAAAAATGTAAAAAAATGTAAAAGTAAAAAAAAAGTGAAAAATCCCCTCCCCCAATAAAAAAGTAAAACGTCCGTTTTTTCCTATTTTACCCCCAAAAAGCGTAAAAAACATTTTTTATAGACATATTTGGTATCGCCGCGTGCGTAAATGTCCGAACTATTAAAATAAAATGTTAATGATCCCGTACGGTGAACGGCGTGAACGAAAAAATTTTTAAAAAGTCCAAAATTCCTACTTTTTTAATACATTTTATTAAAAAAAATTATAAAAAATGTATTAAAAGTTTTTTATATGCAAATGTGGTATCAAAAAAAAGTACAGATCATGGCGCAAAAAATGAGCCCCCATACCGCCGCTTATACGGAAAAATAAAAAAAGTTATAGGTCATCAAAATAAAGGGATTATAAACGTACTAATTTGGTTAAAAAGTTTGTGATTTTTTTTAAGCGCAACAATAATATAAAAGTATATAATAATGGGGATCATTTTAATCGTATTGACCCTCAGAATAAAGAACACACGTCATTTTTACCATAAATTGTACGACGTGAAAACAAAACCTTCCAAAATTAGCAAAATTGCGTTTTTCGTTTTAATTTCCCCACAAAAATAGTGTTTTTTGGTTGCGCCATACATTTTATGATATAATGAGTGATGTCATTACAAAGGACAACTGGTCGCGCAAAAAACAAGCCCTCATACTAGTCTGTGGATGAAAATATAAAAGAGTTATGATTTTTAGAAGGCGAGGAGGAAAAAATGAAAACGTAAAAATTAAATTGTCTGAGTCCTTAAGGCCAAAATGGGCTGAGTCCTTAAGGGGTTAAAGGGGTACTCTGGTGGAAAACTATTTGTATCATATCAACTGGTGTCAGAAAGTTTTCCAGATTTGTAAATGGCCTCTATTAAAAAGTCTTAATCCTTTCTGTACTTATCAGCTGCTCCACAGGAAGTTGTGTACTTCTTTCCAGTCTGACCACAGTGCTCTCTGCTGACACCTCTGTCCATGTCAGGTCCTCTGTACATGTCCATTGCAAACTTTATCTGCTCCGGACAGTTCCTGACATGGACAGAGGTGTCAGCAGAGAGCACTGTGTCTGATCAGAAAGACTACACAACTTCCTGTGGAGCATACAGCAGCTGATGAGTACTGGAAGGATTAAGATTTTTTAAAATAAGTAATTTACAAATCTGTAGAACTTTCTGCCACCAGTTGATAAAAAAATAATAATAATAATTGTTTTCCACCAGGGTACCCCTTTAACATCTGGTCACAGTGTTTTTGGCCCCCAAAAACCCACCTTTTTTAAAAATGCACTGTATTTTATATGGCCATGTGAATAGCTCCATAGTTCTGTTTTATAGTGTCCACAAATATCCAGGCTTAACATGTAAAATACGTTAAAAAATTTAAATCAACTGGTGCCAGAAAGTTAAACAGATTTGTAAACTACTTCTATTAAAAAAATCTTAATCCTTCCAGTACTTATCAGCTGCTGTATACCACAGACAAAGTTCTGTTCTTTTTGAGTTTCCTTTCTGTCTGACCACAGTGCTCTCTGCTGACACCTCTGTCCATGTCAGGAATTAGTAGGAGAGGTTTTCTATGGGGATTTGCTCCTACTCTGGACAGTTCCTAAAATGGACAGAGGTGTCAGCAGAGAGCACTGTGGTCAGACAGAAAGGAAATTCAAAAAGAAAAGAGCTTTCTCTGTATCATACAGCAGCTGATAAGTATTGGAAGGATTAAGATTTTTTAATAGAAGTAATTTACAAATTTGTTTAACTTTCCGGCACCAGTTGATTAAAAAAAAAAATGCTTTCCAGTGGAGTACCCCTTTAAGCTCCTAATAAACCTTCACTGCTGTAAGGGTAGGTGATACTGCAGTTTTTTTTCCAAAGCGTGCTTCTCCAGCTGTTGTAAAACTACAACTCCCAGCATGCTTAAGATGCACTGATCGGAAATCACTGCTATACTATAATCAGAAGCACAATCTCCTACATTCTGTGTAGCAATGCTGCCACCTACTGACCACTGCAGGAATAGAGAATTCCTTCCTGCACAACCATAGAATCATTCTCATAGATTCATCCAGCGGATTCCGTGTGGAAATTCCCCTGTGTGAACATAGCCTTATTCCGCCTCGAGATTGTATTCTTTTTTGTTCCGGCATCAGTGCGTTCTATTTAAAGTCTGCTGTTAATTATGTTACAATTTGCTCTCCATTTTCTTGTGGTCTTGTGGTAGGTGTCTATCTATCCATTCATTGGCTGCTTCCTTGTTACGGCGGTTTCTGCCGTTGCGACCTACATGCGTCTGTGTCCCGATATCTGTGAATCTTCTTTGATTCACGCCGATGGCTCCTACCGTTCCCGTCTCCAGTTTAATTCTATCTTACAGAAGTTTATTTATTTTGTTATTTAGCGCATTGTTCTTTTACTGCCCATTCGTAATTCAGCGATTGGACTTGTGATGATGTCATCAAGAACATTGGTCGCAAGGATTCTAAACGCTTTAATCTTGATGTTCGCCCTCAATTGTTTCTCTGACCTTTCTTTTTTAGGTTCTGCGATAAGAACTGTGGGGCGCTGGCATAATCTGCACAGGAATGCGCCGTCTCATAGATGGAAATGCATTCTGTGCGGACACGGAAAATGGAATTTCTATGCCGGAAATATCTGGCACGGAAATTCTGCAGTGTGCACAGCGCAGCATAATCTCATTCAATTCAACAGGACTTTGCTGCAGCCGAATTTACGTGTGGACATTCAGATTGGAATTCTGCGCAGAAATTCTGACGTGTGAACCTAGACTCAGATGGTTCCTCTCCTCCGGACATATCATTGGTCCATGCAGGAGGTATAGATATAGGTAAACTCTGCACCTCCGACCTCATTTGTGAAATAAAAAAGTTTTTAATTTTTTATAGGTCTCTTTAAAAATTAAAGACGGGATCTGATTGGTTGCTATGGGCAACTACACCGCTCTTCCTCTGCACAGGATTTGATAAATCTCCCCCAAAACCTCTGTTGTCAGATGCCTTGATAATCTTCTCAGCATTGTACCCTGACAGGTCGGGGCGTCAGGGGAGACATCTTGTATGGACAGAATTCATAGAAGGATTAATAGGGCTTTACAGAAATATTAACCCCTTTAGGTGGTTATTCCTATCAGCATTTTGGGTTGGAAGGTTTTGCTCCTGGTTTATACTGTGCGGATTCTGTGCATTTGTCCATGATTGGGCCTCATGATCCATGGTGGAGCAGGGTCGGCTGGTTCTCGGGAAGGTGGGTTCATGCCTTGATCGTCATGGCTGGGTGGGGTTTTGTCATTCAGTCTGGTTGAAGAGGTTGAGGATTTGGCTAATGGTTCGGTGTTCGGTAATATCATTGATTTAACATGGTTGTGAGTTTATTATTGTATCCAGTCCCATCATTCACTAATGTTGGAGTTGTCTGTGGGTTCTTGTCATTATTATTGGGGCCTCTGGTCTTAGTTTAGGTTCAGACTACGGAATCTCAGAAAATGTCCGCCCGGAGATTCCGAGTGCAGCCAGCGCTGACTGAATCAGTCGGCGCTAGGACCGAGCGGACGCTGCAGTCTCCAATAGACTGCAATGTGTTCTGCGCGAATTTCCACCTGAAGAAAGAGCAACGCCTTTCTTCAGGCGGAAATTTCCAAGTGGATTTTCCATTCACAAATTCCGAAGTGTGAATTTGTGAACGGAAAACCATTCACTATACCAGTGGTCTCCAACCTGCGGACCTCCAGATGTTGCAAAACTACAACTCCCAGCATGCCCTGACAGCCAACGGCTGTCTGGGCATGCTGGGAGTTGTAGTTTTGCAACATCTGGAGGTAGTGCTGGGCGGTATACCGATATGAACCGGATACCGTTTTTTTTTCTCCTCTCCCACTGTATGGATTTTTGCCCATACCGCTATACCGGTCGGGCCCCTCCCCCACCCACCGGATGAATTGTAGGGCCCAGCGCGGCACCATCACTTGTCCCGTGTGCTTCTATGTCCCCCCGCTGCGCCTGTCAGCCAGTGTCCCCGTGAGCACGATCAATCCCCACCGCTAGCGGGATCCATGTGCCCACTAGCGGTGTCACAAGAATGCCTCCCGTGAACGCGATCGCTACCATCACCGCTAGCGGGGTCCCTGTGCTCACTAGCGGTGTCACAAGAATGCCGAGTGCGGCTCTGTTCCCCGTCCCTGTCAGCTCTTAGGGTACAGGAACAGATTTAAAAGCCTCGCGCGCAGCTAACGTAGTACTGCGCATGAGCAGTACTACGCAAATAGCGTAGGGCTAACCCTAGGCTCCTAGCGCTGCCTACGTTAGCCCTACACTATCTGCGTAGTGCTGCGCCTGCGCAGTACTATGTTAGCCGCGCACAAGGCTTTTAAATCTGTTCCTGTAACCTGAGAGCTGACAGGGACGGGGAACAGAGCCGCACTCGGCATTCTTGTGACACCGCTAGTGAGCACAGGGACCCCGCTAGCAGTGATGGTAGCGCTCGCGGGGGGCACATTTGACACCGCTAGTGGGCACAGGGGGGGGGGACGGACAGGGGTGATACCGCGATAATAAAAAAAAATACCGTGATATTCATTTTAGGCCATACCGGCCATCACTATGTGGAGGTCTGCAGGTAGAAGACCACTGCACTACATTATTCAATTTAGCAAGCGGAATTTCCGTAGTCTGAACCTAACCTTAGAGGGAGATTTATCAAAACCTGTGCAGAGGAAAAGTTGCCCAGTTGGCCATAGCAACCAATCAGATCACTTCTTTCATTTCTAACAAGGCCTCTGCAAAATAAGAGAAGCGATCTGATTGGTTGCTATGGCCAACTTTTCCTCTGCTCAGGTTTTGATAAATCTCCCCCTTAGTCTTTCCTTTGTATGTTTCCTCCATTTATGTTCCTGGCTTTGCGTTCACTCGTAATTAAAAACCTGATTGTGTGAACACAGACTTATAAATGAGTTAATGAAAATTCTACACCCAGCATCTGATGGTTAAAAAAACCATTGCTATAACTGCAACGTGCGAACACGGCCTAATGTGCTGATCACTTGTACTGGATGGCGAGAGAAGCGTTGACATGGGCGCCGCCGCGCTCATTCTCCTCCATCTTTCCTTGTTTTCCTCCTTTCGTTGCCGTCATTATTTTTCTCATTTCATCTACGTTTTCTTGTTCTCCATCTCTGGACTTTTGGGCAGATGTTACTATTATAATTTGTTGTTTCTCAATCTGTGAAAATATGAGAGAAGCTTACCATAAAACGGGTGATATACTGCGCCACGGGAGCGCGGAAAAACCGACCTGTCTGTCTCCGCCATTACTACGTATACAAGATCATAGGAATACTGCAAGAGCCACAATGATGGAAACATCCAGAAGATTCCAGAGATCGTTCATTAGTGGTTACAACTTATATGTTACCAATCTTGTTTATCTAAGCAGATGTGTGATACTGTCTGCTAAACTGTTGTATCTAATTCTATCATGTGTGATACTGTCTGCTAAACTGTTGTATCTAATTCTATCATGTGTGATACTGTCTGCTAAACTGTTGTATCTAATTCTATCATATGTGATACTGTCTGCTAAACTGTTGTATCTAATTCTATCATGTGTGATACTGTCTGCTAAACTGTTGTATCTAATTCTATCGTGTGTGATACTGTCTGCTAAACTGTTGTATCTAATTCTATCGTGTGTGATACTGTCTGCTAAACTGTTGTATCTAATTCTATTGTGTGTGATACTGTCTGCTAAACTGTTGTATCTAATTCTATCGTGTGTGATACTGTCTGCTAAACTGTTGTATCTAATTCTATTGTGTGTGATACTGTCTGCTAAACTGTTGTATCTAATTCTATTGTGTGTGATACTGTCTGCTAAACTGTTGTATCTAATTCTATCGTGTGTGATACTGTCTGCTTAACTGTTGTATCTAATTCTATCGTGTGTGTGATACTGTCTGCTAAACTGTTGTATCTAATTCTATCGTGTGTGATACTGTCTGCTAAACTGTTGTATCTAATTCTATCATGTGTGATACTGTCTGCTTAACTGTTGTATCTAATTCTATCGTGTGTGATACTGTCTGCTAAACTGTTGTATCTAATTCTATCGTGTGTGATACTGTCTGCTAAACTGTTGTATCTAATTCTATCGTGTGTGATACTGTCTGCTAAACTGTTGTATCTAATTCTATCATGTGTGATACTGTCTGCTTAACTGTTGTATCTAATTCTATCGTGTGTGATACTGTCTGCTAAACTGTTGTATCTAATTCTATCCTGTGTGATACTGTCTGCTAAACTGTTGTATCTAATTCTATCGTGTGTGATACTGTCTGCTAAACTGTTGTATCTAATTCTATCGTGTGTGATACTGTCTGCTAAACTGTTGTATCTAATTCTATCGTGTGTGATACTGTCTGCTAAACTGTTGTATCTAATTCTATCGTGTGTGATACTGTCTGCTAAACTGTTGTATCTAATTCTATCCTATGTGATACTGTCTGCTAAACTGTTGTATCTAATTCTATTGTGTGTGATACTGTCTGCTAAACTGTTGTATCTAATTCTATCCTGTGTGATAACTGTCTGCTAAACTGTTGTATCTAATTCTATCGTGTGTGTGATACTGTCTGCTAAACTGTTGTATCTAATTCTATTGTGTGTGATACTGTCTGCTAAACTGTTGTATCTAATTCTATTGTGTGTGATACTGTCTGCTAAACTGTTGTATCTAATTCTATTGTGTGTGATACTGTCTGCTAAACTGTTGTATCTAATTCTATTGTGTGTGATACTGTCTGCTAAACTGTTGTATCTAATTCTATCGTGTGTGATACTGTCTGCTAAACTGTTGTATCTAATTCTATCCTGTGTGATAGTGTCTGCTAAACTGTTGTATCTAATTCTATCCTGTGTGATACTGTCTGCTAAACTGTTGTATCTAATTCTATTGTGTGTGATACTGTCTGCTAAACTGTTGTATCTAATCATATCATGTGTGATACTGTCTGCTGAGCTCCTGTATCTAATTCTATCATGTGTGATTCTGTCTACTAAACTGTTGTATCTAATTCTATCATGTGTGATACTGTCTGCTGAGCTCCTGTATCTAATTCTATCATGTGTGATACTGTCTGCTAAACTGTTGTCTCTAATGTATTTCATAGATCTGTAATGCAGCAATATTACAACAGTAAATCCAAACCACGTGTATCGAATAATATTGCATGTGATACTGTCTGCTGAGCTCCTGTATCTAATCCTATCATGTGTGATACTGTCTGCTGAGCTCCTGTATCTAATTCTATCATGTGTGATACTGTCTGCTGAGTTCCTGTATCTAATTCTATCATGTCAGATACTGACTGCTGAGCTCCTGTATCTAATTCTATCATGTGTGATACTGTCTGCTGAACTCCTGTATCTAATTCTATCATGTGTGATACTGTCTGCTGAACCACTGTATCTAATTCTATCATGTGTGATACTGTCTGCTGAGTTCCTGTATCTAATTCTATCATGTCAGATACTGACTGCTGAGCTTTTGTATCTAAGACTGACGTGTGATACCATGTTGGTACTTCTTTTGTTTGTGGTGTTTTCTCAGTTCAGCCACTAGATGTCAGCGTGCATCATGTCATAAATTCTGGTTCAATTATTTATTATTGTGATAAGTCAAGTTCTCTACCCCCCAACATATATTTGCTATGGGGGGTTTCTCCTACTCTGGAAAGTTCTTAAAATGTACAGAGATGTCAGCAGAGAGCACTGTGCTCGTGTTGTCAGCAGAGAGCTCTGTGTTCTAAAAAGAAAGTACTGGAAGGATTAAGATTTTTTTTAATAGAAGTAACTTACAAATCGGTTTAACGTGATAAACGTATATAAGTATATAAATGGCCCATACAAAAAAATATGGAGAAAAACTGTTCCAGGTTAAACCCCCCAAAGGACGAGGGGGCACTCCCTCCGTCTGGAGAAGAAAAAGTTTAGTCTCAAGGGGTGACACGCCTTCTTTACCATGAGAACTGTGAACTTATGGAACAGTCTACCTCAGGAACTGGTCACAGCAGGAACAATTAACAGCTTTAAAACAGGATTAGATACATTCCTGGAACAAAATAACATTAATGCTTATGAAGAAATATAAAATCTCATCCCTTCCCCAATATTGCGCCACACCCCTACCCTTCAATTCCCTGGTTGAACCTGATGGACATATGTCTTTTTTCGACCGTACTAACTATGTAACTTTCTGGAACCAGTTGATTAAAAAAAAAAAGTTTTCCACCGGAGTACCCCTTTAAGTTTTTGCAAAGCATTGTCTTCTGTTGCAGTCACAGATGATAACTCAGTAACCACTGTAGGAGTAAGAACACATTCACTTTATATAGAGCATTTACATTTGGCAAATATTCTGAAGATACAAAGTTGCAAATGTTTTGAGTGAATAGCTGTTCTTGTGTAAAGTGTAACAAATGTAAACAAAAAACTGTGTAAATACAACAATACATTCCCCCAAGGTGCAGGGCATCTGTGAGCACAATCCTCAAGGCTCTTGGGCCGGGTTCACACTAGGTTAATACAGATGAATTTTTGTGTCCCTATTATGGTCATGAGTCTTGATCCAACTTGGGGTCTAGTAGCCCACATGTCATCACAGCTGCGGTCAAGCTGGGACTAGCATCCATATTATCCTAGGGTCACCAGGGGGGGTGTAAATTTTAAATAAAACTACTTGTCCAGGGGACTTACACAGAACACAATCTACTTGTCCCTCATGAAAATCCACAATTATTTCAACCAAAATAGTCTGTAAATAAGGTCTTTATTAGTTTCTGCACTTTCGTTTCTGGAGAGTGACCTGAGGAGGTCACACAGCTTACACCCACCTGACACATATTTTTGGCATAAATTGCTGGTTTTTTCTGATTTTATTTCGCATTAACAATCTGAAGTACCATGAATTACCTACTAGTTGTTAGGTGGTGCTCCACACCCTAGTCCTGTCTGTGTACAGGTGAGCGTTATACTGTCACAACCACAGCGGGGTATGGACATTTTGTTATAGCCCACCTCCCTCTCACGATTGTTGCTTCCCTGTGTAAGAAACAACCAACCAGCGCCAGAGAGGCAGAAAGACGAGAACTAGGGGACAAAACAATGAAATCTGTATTATTGAGCAGTGGATAAAACGTGGCAGTCAGATGGGTCCAGATCTCTATAGAGAAACATGTCCTGGTCAGATGGATCCAGATCTCTATAGAGAAACATGACCTGGTCAGATGGATCCAGATCTCTATAGAGAAACATGTCCTGGTCAGATGGATCCAGATCTCTATAGAGAAACATGTCCTGGTCAGATGGGTCCAGATCTCTATGGAGAAACATGTCCTGGTCAGATGGATCCAGATCTCTATAGAGAAACATGGCCTGATCAGATGGATCCAGATCTCTATAGAGAAACATGGCCTGGTCAGATGGATCCAGATCTCTATAGAGAAACATGTCCTGGTCAAATGGATCCAGATCTCTATAGAGAAACATGACCTGGTCAGATGGATCCAGATCTCTATAGAGAAACATGTCCTGGTCAGATGGATCCAGATCTCTATAGAGAAACATGGCCTGGTCAGATGGATCCAGATCTCTATGGAGAAATATGGCCTGGTCAGATGGATCCAGATCTCTATAGAGAAACATGTCCTGGTCAGATGGATCCAGATCTCTATAGAGAAACATGGCCTGGTCAGATGGATCAAGATCTCTATAGAGAAACATGGCCTGGTCAGATGGATCCAGATCTCTATGGAGAAACATGGCCTGGTCAGATGCATCCAGATCTCTATAGAGAAACATGGCCTGGTCAGATGGATCCAGATCTCTATAGAGAAACATGACCTGGTCAGACAAATCCAGGTCTCAATAGAGAAACATGACCTGGTCAAATGGATCCAGATCTCTATAGAGAAACATGTCCTGGTCAGATGGATCCAGATCTCTATAGAGAAACATGGCCTGGTCAGATGGATCCAGATCTCTATAGAGAAACATGTCCTGGTCAGATGGATCCAGATCTCTATAGAGAAACATGTCCTGGTCAGATGGATCAAGATCTCTATAGAGAAACATGGCCTGGTCAGATGGATCCAGATCTCTATAGAGAAACATGTCCTGGTCAGATGGATCCAGATCTCTATGGAGAAACATGGCCTGGCCAGATGCATCCAGATCTCTATAGAGAAACATGTCCTGGTCAGATGGATCCAGATCTCTATAGAGAAACATGTCCTGGTCAGATGGATCCAGATCTCTATGGAGAAACATGGCCTGGCCAGATGCATCCAGATCTCTATAGAGAAACATGTCCTGGTCAGATGGATCCAGATCTCTATAGAGAAACATGGCCTGGTCAGATGGATCCAGATCTCTATAGAGAAACATGTCCTGGTCAGATGGATCCAGATCTCTATAGAGAAACATGTCCTGGTCAGATGGATCCACATCTCTATAGAGAAACATGTCCTGGTCAGATTGATCCAGATCTCTATAGAGAAACATGGCCTGGTCAGATGGATCCAGATCTCTATAGAGAAACATGACCTGGTCAGACAAATCCAGGTCTCAATAGAGAAACATGACCTGGTCAGATGGATCCAGATCTCTATAGAGAAACATGGACTGGTCAGATGGATCCAGATCTCTATAGGGAAACATGACCTGGTCAGATATATCCAGATCTCTATAGAGAAACATGGCCTGGTCAGACTGATCCAGATCTCTATAGAGAAACATGTCCTGGTCAGATGGATCCAGATCTCTATAGAGAAACATGGCCTGGTCAGATGGATCCAGATCTCTATAGAGAAACATGGCCTGGTCAGATGGATCCAGATCTCTATAGAGAAACATGGCCTGGTCAGATGGATCCAGATCTCTATAGAGAAACATGTCCTGGTCAGATGGATCCAGATCTCTATAGAGAAACATGTCCTGGTCAGATGGATCCAGCTTTCTATAGAGAAACATGGCCTGGTCAGATGGATCCAGATCTCTATAGAGAAACATGGCCTGGTCAGATGGATCCAGATCTCTATAGAGAAACATGACCTGGTCAGATGGATCCAGATCTCTATAGAGAAACATGGCCTGGTCATATGGATCCAGATCTCTATAGAGAAACATGTCCAGGTCAGATGGATCCAGATCTCTATAGAGAAACATGTCCTGGTCAGATGGATCCAGATCTCTATAGAGAAACATGTCCTGGTCAGATGGATCCAGATCTCTATAGAGAAACATGGCCTGGTCAGATGGATCCAGATCTCTATAGAGAAACATGGCCTGGTCAGGTGGATTTAGATCTCCATCCATGGCAGCTGTTTTCCCTATGGAAGAAAGAGACTGTCAAAAGGACAATGCACCAGTCATGGATCGGCTCCAGAACATGACTGCAAAGTTTCTTATGCCTTCACAGATCCTAAAATCCTAATTCTATAGACATTTCTAGGGTGAGATAGAACGGGCTGTTCAGAGCATGACGGGACCTTCTAATGTGTGGTGAGAACTGGGAGAAGCCAACCTGTCCTCATGCTTTAACTCTGAAGGTGAAAAGCCCACCCCGCTAAAATATGGGGGATACTGATAAAAAAAAGACATTCAGAGCAGATTTGGATGGAAAAATTCCTTAATCAGAGTTTTATAGTTTTGTGCCTGTTAATAGAAATGTTTTATTACTGATGTATTTGCAAATCTTGCAGTACGAACCTTAAACACTAGGTGGTGCAACCATAACATGAAGGTGGACATTAAGAGGGCTTTAATACCTCACAAAGTGATGGCGTACCTCTAGGACATACTGGACCTCCCTAAGATTAATTTGCACGACTCTCAGCTGCTGAACTATTGTCTTGTGTTGTACAATTATTTTAAGTTCCTGTCCCCGGGGAATCTGCAGTTGCAATTTAATATTAGATTTGTGTAGAAATAAAGAGGTTTCCCGGAGCTCCAGATTAACATCTTCTGCTGCAATTGATTTTCCCTAAGAGATAGAAAACTGTCTGTGAATATAAAATGCACAATAATTACCACAGCGAGAAACATCAGACGGAATGAAGATTTATGTGCCAGGCGGTGTACGGAGCATATGGACAAACCGGAGAGGGTTTTCTCACCAACACAGAGAGGGTTTATTGGGAGCTATACAGACAAAAGGGTATATGAGGAGCTGCACAGACAAGAGGGTGTATGAGGAGCTGTACAGACAAGAGGGTATATGAGGAGCTGTACAGACAAGAGGGTATATAAGGAGCTGTACAGACAAGAGGGTATATGAGGAGCTGTACAGACAAGAGGGTATATAAGGAGCTGTACAGACAAGAGGGTATATGAGGAGCTGTACAGACAAAAGGGTATATGAGGAGCTGTACAGACAAGAGGGTGTATGAGGAGCTGTACAGACAAGAAGGTATATGAGGAGCTGTACAGATGAGGATATATGAGGAGCTGTACAGACAAGATGTATGATGAGCTATACAGACGAGGGTATATGAGGAGCTGTACTGACAAGAGGATATATGAGGAGCTGTACAGACAAGAAGGTATATGAGGAGCTTTACAGACAAGAGGGTATATAAGGAGCTGCACAGATTTTGTATGAGGAGCTGTACAGACAAGTGGGTATATGAGGAGCTGTACAGACAAGTGGGTATATGAGGAGCTGTACAGACAAGAAGATGTATGAGGATCTGTACAGACAAGTGGGTATATGAGGAGCTGTACAGACAAGTGGGTATATGAGGAGCTGTACAGACAAGAAGATGTATGAGGATCTGTACAGACAAGTGGGTATATCAGGAGCTGTACAGAAAAGATGTATGAGGAGCTGTACAGACTAGGGTATATGAGGAGCTGTACAGACAAGTGGGTATATGAGGAGCTGTACAGACAAGAGGGTATATGAGGAGCTGTACAGACAAGAGGGTATATGAGGAGCTGTACAGACAAGAGGGTATATGAGGAGCTGTACAGACAAGAGGGTATATGAGGAGCTGTACAGACAAGAGGATGTATGAGGAGCTGTACAGATAAGAGGATATATGAGGAGCTGTACAGACAAGAGGATGTATGAGGAGCTGTACAGACAAGAAGATGTATGAGGAGCTGTACAGACAAGAGGATATATGAGGAGCTGTACAGACAAGAGGATATATGAGGAGCTGTACAGACAAGAGGATATATGAGGAGCTGTACAGACAAGAGGATATATAAGGAGCTGTACAGACAAGAACATGTATGAGGAGCTGTACAGACAAGAACATGTATGAGGAGCTGTAAAGACAAGAAGATGTATGAGGAGCTGTACAGACAAGAGGGTATATGAGGAGCTGTACAGACGAGAAGATGTATGAGGAGCTGTACAGACAAGAAAATGTATGAGGAGCTGTACAGACAAGAGGATATATGAGGAGCTGTACAGACAAGAAGATGTATGAGGAGCTGTACAGACAAGAGGATGTATGAAGAGCTGTACAGACAAGAGGGTGTATGAGAAGTTGTACAGACAAGATGTATGAGGAGCTGTACAGACAAGAGGGTGTATGAGGAGCTGTACAGACAAGAAGATGTATGAGGAGCTGTACTGACAAGAGGATATATGAGGAGCTGTACAGACAAGAAGGTATATGAGGAGCTTTACAGACAAGAGGGTATATAAGGAGCTGCACAGATTTTGTATGAGGAGCTGTACAGACAAGTGGGTATATGAGGAGCTGTACAGACAAGTGGGTATATGAGGAGCTGTACAGACAAGAAGATGTATGAGGATCTGTACAGACAAGTGGGTATATGAGGAGCTGTACAGACAAGTGGGTATATGAGGAGCTGTACAGACAAGAAGATGTATGAGGATCTGTACAGACAAGTGGGTATATCAGGAGCTGTACAGAAAAGATGTATGAGGAGCTGTACAGACTAGGGTATATGAGGAGCTGTACAGACAAGTGGGTATATGAGGAGCTGTACAGACAAGAGGGTATATGAGGAGCTGTACAGACGAGGGTATATGAGGAGCTGTACAGACAAGAGGGTATATGAGGAGCTGTACAGACAAGAGGGTATATGAGGAGCTGTACAGACAAGAGGATGTATGAGGAGCTGTACAGACAAGAGGATGTATGAGGAGCTGTACAGACAAGAAGATGTATGAGGAGCTGTACAGACAAGAGGATATATGAGGAGCTGTACAGATAAGAGGATATATGAGGAGCTGTACAGACAAGAGGATGTATGAGGAGCTGTACAGACAAGAAGATGTATGAGGAGCTGTACAGACAAGAGGATATATGAGGAGCTGTACAGACAAGAGGATATATGAGGAGCTGTACAGACAAGAGGATATATAAGGAGCTGTACAGACAAGAACATGTATGAGGAGCTGTACAGACAAGAAGATGTATGAGGAGCTGTAAAGACAAGAAGATGTATGAGGAGCTGTACAGACAAGAGGGTATATGAGGAGCTGTACAGACGAGAAGATGTATGAGGAGCTGTACAGACAAGAAAATGTATGAGGAGCTGTACAGACAAGAGGATGTATGAAGAGCTGTACAGACAAGAGGGTGTATGAGAAGTTGTACAGACAAGATGTATGAGGAGCTGTACAGACAAGAGGGTGTATGAGGAGCTGTACAGACAAGAGGGTGTATGAGAAGTTGTACAGACAAGATGTATGAGGAGCTGTACAGACAAGAGGGTGTATGAGGAGCTATACAGACAAGAGGGTATATGAGGAGCTGTACAGACAAGAGGATGTATGAGGAGCTGTACAGACAAGAAGGTATATGAGGAGCTGTACAGACAAGAAGATATATGAGGAGCTGTACAGACAAGAGGATATATGAGGAGCTGTACAGATAAGAAGATGTATGAGGAGCTTTAGAGACAAGAGGAAATATGAGGAGCTGTACAGACAAGAAGATGTATGAGGAGCTGTACAGGCAAGAGGGTATATGAGCTGTACAGACAAGAGGATGTATGAGGAGCTGTACAGACAAGAAGATGTATGAGGAGCTGTACAGACAAGAAGGTATATGAGGAGCTGTACAGACAAGAGGGTATATAAGGAACTGTACAGACAAGAAGATGTATGAGGAGCTTTACAGACAAGAGGATATATGAGGAGCTGTACAGACAAGATGATGTATGAGGAGCTGTACAGACAAGAGGGTATATCAGGAGCTGTACAAACAAGATGTATGAGGAGCTGTACAGACAAGAGGGTATATGAGGAGCTGTACAGACAAGAGGGTATATGAGGAGCTGTACAGACAAGAGGGTATATAAGGAGCTGTACAGACAAGAAGATGTATGAGGAGCTGTACAGACAAGAGGGTATATGAGGAGCTGTACAGACAAGAGGGTGTATGAGGAGCTGTACAGACAAGAGGATGTATGAGGAGCTTTACAGACAAGACCTACAAGTGATACACCTGAATATAAAATACAGGAGATACTGAGGTTGTACCGGTAAGGGAGCACATTTAGGCTCACAATAACACATGCGACCTCGCATGGTTGTTTTGGAGAATGGTTTCCGGTGAATGGCAGTACCACGGGTCCCATAACCCATCGAATGTAATGTCGAGCTGTTAGGGTAGAATGAATAGGGGTCTGTCTACTGTACGTTAAATTACCCCACACCATAATCCTGGGAGTGGGACTGGTATGACTCCCTCATTATGCCCTCTTCATGGTTTTGCCCATGTGGGCTCCAGACCAATTTCAGGCATCATTGTATCCGAGACAAAAGCAGGACTCATAACTGAAGAGGATAGACCTCCATTCCAGTCTCCATCACTGAAGAGGATAGACATCATTCCAAAATTGTCCCCCCCTGTTCTTCCACCATAGTGAATGGTGGGTAAAGGGGAGTATTGTGTAATGGTGGGTATAGTGCAATGGTGAGTATAGTATAAAGGTGAGTATAGTGTAATGGGGGTATAATGTATTCAGAGGATAGTGTATTGGCGAGTATAGTGTAAAGGTGGGTATAGTGTAACGGTGAGTATAGTGTAACGGTTAGTATAGTGTAACGGTTAGTATACAGTAACAGTGAGTATAGTGTAACGGTGAGTATAGTGTAACAGTGGGTATAGTGTAATGGTGGGTATAGTGTAATCATGAGTATAGTGTAGTGGTGAGTATAGTGTAGTGGGGGTATAGTGTAGTGGGGGTATAGTGTATTGTGAGTTTGATGTAATGGCAAGTATAATTTAATGGTGAGTATAGTTTAACGGTGAGTATAGTGTAATGGTGAGTAGCCCACGACCATTCTCTCTGGTATAATATTCGGTAACTATACATTGCTCCTGATCCTGCGGCGTCACCTACCACAATACACTGCTCCTGATCCTGCGGCATCACCTCCAATAATACACTGCTCCTGATCCTGCAGCGTCACATCCCACAATACACTGCTCCTGATCCTGCGGAATTACTTCCCACAATACACTGCTCCTGATCCTGCGGCGTCACATCCCACAATACACTGCTCCTGATCCTGCGGAATTACTTCCCACAATACACTGCTCCTGATCCTGCGGCGTCACATTCCACAATACACTGCTCCTGATCCTGCGGAATTACTTCCCACAATACACTGCTCCTGATCCTGCGGCATCACCTCCCACAATACACTGCTCCTGATCCTGCGGCATTACCTCCCACAATACACTGCTCCTGATCCTGCGGCGTCACATCCCACAATACACTTCTCCTGATCCTGCGGCATCACCTCCCACAATACACTGCTCCTGATCCTGCGGCATCACCTCCCACAATACACTGCTCCTGATCCTGCGGCATTACCTCCCACAATACACTGCTCCTGATCCTACGGCATCACATCCCACAATACACTGCTCCTGATCCTGCGGCATCACCTCCCACAGTACACTGCTCCTGATCCTGCGGCATCACCTCCCACAATACACTGATCCTGTGGTGTCACCTCCCACAATACACTTCTCCTGATCCTGCAGCATCACCTCCCACAATACACTGCTCCTGATCCTACGGCATCACCTCCCACAATACACTGCTCCTGTGGCATCACCTCCCACAATACACTGCTCCTGATCCTGCGGCATCACCTCCCACAATACACTACTCCTGATCCTGCGGCATCACCTCCCACAATACACTGCTCCTGATCCTACGGCATCACCTCCCGCAATACACTGCTCCTGATCCTGCGGCATCACCTCCCACAATACACTGCTCCTGATCCTGCGGCATCACCTCCCACAATACACTGCTCCTGATCCTACGGCATCACCTCCCACAATACACTGCTCCTGATCCTGCGGCATCACCTCCCACAATACACTGCTCCTGATCATGCGGTGTCACCTCCCACAGTACACTGATCCTGGGATATCACCTCCCACAATACTGTACACTGCTCCTGCGGGTCACCTGCCACAATACACTGATCCTGCGGGGTCACCTCCCACAATACACCTCTCCTGATCATGCGACATCACCTCGCACAATACACCAATCCTGCGGCATCACCTCCCACAATAAACTGATCCTGTGGCATCACCTCCCACAATACACTGATCCTGCGGAGTCACCTGCCACAATACACTGATCCTGCAGGGTCACTTCCTACAATACACTGCTCCTGATCCTGCGGGGTCACCTCCCACAATACACCGCTCCTGATCCTGCGGTGTCACCTCCCACAATACACTGATCCTACAGCATCACCTCCCACAATACTCTGCCCCTGATCCTGCGTCGTCACCGTTTTTCATCCTACAGGTGACAATCTTTATGCTGTGCCATATGCCAGTGTCCATCTCTAGGCTGCACCATTTAGTGATCCCCTGACCTACGATGGCCCGACATATGATCATTTCAACATACGATGGCCTCTCAGAGGCCATCGTATGTTGAAGGCAGCATCAACATACAATGCTTTTATATGTTGGGGACATATGCAGTGCAGCTGCCACGGGATTGCCGTTTAATGTGCCCCGTGTGCTCCGGTGAGTGTCACTCACCTGTCCCCAACATTCCGGACCGTCCTCTTCATGCTCTGCTGCATGGCCGTTGCTCTCCTCCTCCGTCGTCATCGCCGTGCACAGCGTCCCGTCATCCAATAGGAGCGGCACGCGCAGCGACGTGATGATGGCGATCGAGAGCAACGATCCAGGGCCGAGGTGACGGACTGGAGCGGTGGGAATACGTGAGTATAACTTTCTATGTATTATTATTGCACGGATCCCTCAACATACGATGGATTCAAGTAACGATGGTTCATTTGGAACTAATTACCATTGTATGTGGAGGGATCACTGTATACTGGTGTCCATCTGTATGCTGTGCCGTATACCGGTGTCCATCTGTAGGCTGTGCCATATGCCGGTGTCCATCTGTAGGCTGGGTCGTATGCCGGTGTCCATCTGTAGGCTGTGCCGCAATCCAGTGTCCATCTGTAGGCTGTGTCGTATGGCAGTGTCCATCTGTAGGCTGCACCGTACACCGGTGTCCATGTATAGGCTGGGCCGTATACCGGTACCCATCTGTAGGCTGTGCCGTATACCGGTGTCCATCTGTAGGCTGGGCTGTATATCGGTGTCCATCTGTAGCCTGGGCCATATGCCAGTGTCCATCTGTAGGCTGTGCTGTATGCCGGTGTCCATCTGTAGGCTGCACCGTATACCGGTGTCCATGTATAGACTGGGCCGTATACCGGTGTCCATCTGTGGGCTGTGCCGTATGCCGGTGTCCATCTGTAGGCTGCACCATATACCGGTGTCCATGTATAGACTGGGCCGTATACCGGTGTCCATCTGTAGGCTGTGCCGTATGCCGCTGTCCATCTGTAGGCTGGGCTGTATACCGGTGTCCATCTGTAATCTGGGCTGTATATCGGTGTCCATCTGTAGTCTGGGCTGTATACCGGTGTCCATCTGTATTCTGGGCTGTATACCGGTGTCCATCTGTAGGCTGCACCATATACCGGTGTCCATCTGTAATCTGGGCTGTATATCGGTGTCCATCTGTAGTCTGGGCTGTATACCGGTGTCCATCTGTAGGCTGTGCCGTATGCCGCTGTCCATCTGTAGGCTGGGCTGTATACCGGTGTCCATCTGTAATCTGGGCTGTATATCGGTGTCCATCTGTAGTCTGGGCTGTATACCGGTGTCCATCTGTAGGCTGTGCCGTATGCCGCTGTCCATCTGTAGGCTGGGCTGTATTTCGGTGTCCATCTGTAGTCTGGGCTGTATACCGGTGTCCATCTGTAGTCTGGGCTGTATACCGGTGTCCATCTGTAGGCTGGGCTGTATTTCGGTGTCCATCTGTAGTCTGGGCTGTATACCGGTGTCCATCTGTAGTCTGGGCTGTATACCGGTGTCCATCTGTAGGCTGGGCTGTATACCGGTGTCCATCTGTAATCTGGGCTGTATATCGGTGTCCATCTGTAGTCTGGGCTGTATACCGGTGTCCATCTGTAGGCTGGGCCGTATACCGGTGTCTGTCTGGGGTTGTCACCCAATAGATAAGCGGCTGTATGGATGATGGAAAATGCACCGTATATCCCCCGGGGCGTTGTAGCGTTCAGATTGGTTCTCCCTCTACTCATCACAGATTTAACAGCGGCGGATTCATGTATCATCCCTCAGATCCAGGGATGTTGTACAGGAAGAAGTGGAGGAGGTCTGGAAGGAATCACATTTTGTCTCCTTGTCTCAGGGTAATGTCTCCTCTCTGGGGCACAAAGTACGTGCAGATCTGGAGCAACCATCACTCATAGTGACAACCACCACAGCATCCCCCAGGACACCGGCTGTAATACTGCACAGACTGTCATAGTTCTGTAATCACTGATAAAATAGTAATATAATGGTGTGATCACAGCCCCGCCCCCTGTACGACATCACTGATATAATAGTAATATGACATGTGATTACGGCCCCGCCCCCTTATGACATCACTGATATATAATAGTAATATAAGGACATGTGATCACAGCCCCGCCCCCTGTATGACATCACTGATATATAATAGTAATATAATGGTGTGATCACAGCCCCGCCCCCTGTACGACATCACTGATATAATAGTAATATGACATGTGATTACGGCCCCGCCCCCTTATGACATCACTGATATATAATAGTAATATAAGGACATGTGATCACAGCCCCGCCCCCTGTATGACATTACTGATATAATATAATAGTAATATAATGACGTGATCACAGCCCCGTCCCCTGTATGACATCACTGATATAATAGTAATATGACATGTGATTACGGCCCCGCCCCCTTATGACATCACTGATATATAATAGTAATATAAGGACATGTGATCACAGCCCCGCCCCCTGTATGACATTACTGATATAATATAATAGTAATATAATGACATGATCACAACCCTGCCCCCTGTATGACATCACTGATATAATATAATAGTAATATAATAATATGTGATCACAGCCCCGCCCCCTGTATGACATCACTGATATAATATAATAGTAATATAATGACATGTGATCACAGCCCCGCCTCCTGTATGACATCACTGATATAATATAATGAAATGTAATGACAGCCCCGCCCCCTGTATGACATCACTGATATAATACAGTAACCCCCCGACATGTGATGGCCCCGACATATGATCAAATCGACATACGATGCTTTTATATGTCGGGGCCATCGCATTAACTTCTATACGACAGCGCAAAATGCTTAAGCTTCTGTCGGATAGCAGTTTAAGCATCCCGGACAGGTTCACTTACCTATTCCCGCTGCTCCGGGTCCACTTCGCGATCCTCTGCATCTTCTCCGGGGTCCGGGCCTCGCTTTCCGGCGTCGTTATTACGTCGCTGCACACGCCGTCCCGGCGCACCAACGTAATAACATCACCAGAAAGCGAGGCCCGGACCCCGGAGAAGATGCGGAAGAAGCCAGAGGATCCCAAAGAAGACGCCAGAGCAGCGGGACAGCATCGGGAGCCCCTGGGACAGCATCGGGAGCGGTGAGGACGCGGTCCGGAGCGGCAGGGACAGGTAAGTACAGCTTCCTATACTTTACATTGCACGAATCCCTCAACATACGATGGATTCGACAAACGATGGGTCGTTTGGAACGAATTACCATCGTATGTTGAGGGACCACTGTATAATAGTAATACAATAATATGAGATCACAGCTCTAGTTAGGTACCAGCATCGCCCCCTGCAGTTCAGAACCTGCCTGTGTAGCTTTCTATCTGATCCCCCCTCCCCCTATTATTCTGTATCTTTCCTTCTTGTTTCTCTATTGATGGTTTTGTTTTGGTGTCTGAATTGTTGCCCTCAGGATCCATTGATGGGGTGGGGGGTCACATGGGCTGTTCCCTCTGACCTCTCTATAAGGTGATGAGCAGTCGATGACTTGTATATAATCCAGTTATTGAACTTCGCTCTCCTGTAAGTGATCGTGGTTATTATATACAGGATAATGGAGCCCCCCAGAGAGGTTAGTGCCCCCGCCCGTCTGTCATTGTCGGCAGCTCTGACTCCACATGCCAGGTCTCCGGGTTAAGAGCGCCGCTATTACATGGGTCACCTCCATCCTTTACCTAATGTGAAGCATCTCCCCTCAGCTGGGATCCTGTCATCAGACGCCATTCACACCCTGAGCGTCACAATCCTGCAATAAATGGATGTACGACCGCGAAGGTCACGACACGCGACGAATCTGATCCATTACAATCTCAGTGCTCTCCACGGAAATCATTGACATTGTGAGGAGAAACACGAGGAAGGGATTGTGGGAGAGGGGAATATTCTGGCACAATTATCACTTTTTGGGCACATTTTTTGTGCCGCTGAACTCCAGGGCCCGGCTGGGGTAGGAATGTGTGCGGCTTCTCATCCTTTCCTTGTACTATCCAGGGGCGTCCTGCCGAACCTATAAAGTGATGTGCGCAACGTAATACCTAGTCAGCAGCAACTGGAAATACCACACACTTGTGCAGCAGGTTTGGCCTCACATGAAACAATCTGCACTAATGATAAATTCCCCCCAATGTGTAAAGAACTGACAACAATCCTGCAACGTATCCAAGGTGTTCACACTATTACTAAACTGCTCAGGAAGTTTACAGCTATTTTAGAAAAACCCCGACTTTTGAGGTCCT
Source organism: Hyla sarda (assembly GCF_029499605.1). Classification (NCBI taxonomy): domain Eukaryota; kingdom Metazoa; phylum Chordata; class Amphibia; order Anura; family Hylidae; genus Hyla; species Hyla sarda. The sequence goes on from NC_079197.1 coordinate 821,010, forward strand.
ATTACCCGGGGCCTTGTGTACAGGGAACAACTACACTGAAATAAGTGTCTATGGAGATCTACAGAGGATGGAGCCACTACCACCCTCATCATCTTCCCACACTATACCTCTCATACACAGTCCTATGTTTGGGATCTATTACATCACCACAGCCTTAGTATTATTGGCGTCACAAACCTAAAGGGGTACTCTGGTGGAAAAAATGTGTTCAAATCAACTGGTGCCAGACACAGATATACTGCAAGTGACTTTTATTTAATAATCATTTCCCTTCCAGTACTTACCAGCTGCTGTATGCCCCACAGGAAGTTGTGTAGTTCTTTTCCGTCTGACCGCAGTGCTCTCTGCTGACACCTCTGTCCGTGTGAGAAACTGTCCATAGAGAGGTTTTCTATGAGGATTTGTTCCTGCTCTGGATAGTTACTGACAAGGACAGATTTGGCAGCAGAGAGCACTGTGGTCAGACAGAAAAGAACTACACAACTTCCTGTGGAGTATACAGCAGCTGATAAGTACTGGAAGGGTTAAGATTTTTATATAGAAGTAATTTACAAATCTTTTCGGCACCAGTTGATTTGAAAATGTTTGTTTCCCCCGGAGTACCCCTTTAATCAATAGTTCTGAAGTTGTATTGATTTCTGGTAAATCAGGGTGACAACCAATATGGCTGCCATTCTTGCTCCGAGTTCCTGAGTGTGTATTGAAGCTCCTGGCCCGTGGTGTTGAGTGTTGGTCCTTTGGGGGCGCACGTCCTCCGGTGATGGATCCCCTCTGTCCTCCGCACACGTATGAACCGTCTCCTGTAGATTTTTGCACCTCTAGTCGTGACATCTGTTTCCTGTCGCCGTGTTACGTTGCGTGTCCGTCTGGTTTCTGCATTTTGCTGAAGTTTTTCTTTTTATTTCCCTAGAATAGACAATGGGATGTTACCGCAGATGTTCCAGGACACTGACCCCCATCTATCTCTGGAATGAGGGGTCCTCACCCCGGAGGCAGAGAGCGATGGCCACCGGAAAACGTCACAGCTATTTATAAAGGGGAACCGTGACATCAAGTGTTTCCCCAGCTGTGAGGAGGTCGGATCTGAGGAGGTAAGAGAAAATACCATACATACCTGTATAGATGTCTCCCAGCATGCCCTGGCTACCTTCAGCTTGTAGAGCAGGGTTTCCAAATCAGTGTGCCCCCAGCTGTTGCAAACCCACAACTCCCAGCATGCCCGGACAGCCAACGGCATTGTTCCTCCATTTATTGCAATACTACAACTCCCAGCATGTCCTGATCCCTGTGACTGCAGCATCTAGAGCATTGTTCTCCAATCATTTATCTCTCTAGCTGGTGCAGTACTACAAGTCCCAGCATGCCCTGACAAACAGTTCTGAAGTGATCATTGATATATTCTGCCCAGTGAACGCTGGAGAGATAAAGACAGGTGCTCTTGTTAGGCTCGGTCAGGTCTATAGGGCTCTATGACTATGTGTAGTGATAAATAGCGTAATGCTGCGCCGTAACCTCACGTCTATAGATCTGCAGCACCTAGACTGCACTGCTCTGGCTGCTCTAAAGGGGGCGCTGCAGGAAAAACCTGTGAAGAATTACATTTTGTAAAGTGTTTTTTTTATTATTATTATTATTTTATTTTTTAATTTAAAACAATATTTATAGAAAATAACAATGTTTCCACCACTATCACCCATCGCTCTTTAAATGACCCTCCCCCCCCCCATCAGTGTAACCATAAACGCCACTGAGTGCGATATATTCTGCGCCGCACGTGTCATCACCGCCTACAGGTCACATACAGGACGGCTGAGGAATCGCAGACGCTGCAGCGGGACCTATTTATAGCTCTCTGCAGATAACCTATAGGTGGCACTCTATAGGCAGATATAAGAGCTATTACAGCCACCTTTACCAAATACTTCCTAGAGCTGATGTGTTGTCACAGTGTAGACCGTTCTCTGTAGCTAAAAACAGCGCATCCAGCACCCCGAGCTGATGGATCTTACTGAGGGCCTGCGGTACAAAGCCAACGCCATAGAGGCGCATAAGCCCCTTTACTGATACCATAGAACAGTATTTCCCAACCAGGGTGCCTCCATCTGTTGCCGAACTACAACTCCCAGCATGCCCGAACAGCCAATGGCTACAGCTGGAGGCACCCTGGTTGGGAAACACTGCTCTAAGGCCTAGGTGTCCAACTTGCGGCTGTCTAGCTGTTGTAAAACTACAACTCCCAGCATGCCCGGACAGCCAACGGCTGTCCGGGCATGCTGGGAGTTGGAGTTTTACAAGAGCTGGAGGCACCCTGGTGGGAAAACACTTCTCTAAGGCTTAGGTTCCAACTGACAGCCGTAAAACTACAACTCCCAGCATTTCCAGACAGCTGAAGGCAAATTGCAGTAGTGAATATGTCCTGGCTGTTTGATAATACCTAGAGCAGTGGTCTCTAAACTGTGGACCTCCGGATGTTGCAAAAAAAAAAATAATAGTAATAATGTTTCAATTCACTGACAGGCTGCAGAGGTCTTGATACAAGGTAGGAATATGAAAGAAAATCTGTGTTGTCCAGGATTCGAAAAACCTCTGCTTCCTTCTTGTAAAAACAGCACCACTCTTGTCCACACTAAAGTGAATGGGGCTGAACTGCAGTACCGCATACATCCTGTGGACGCGGGTGGCGCTGTTTTTTTTTTTTTTTTTCTTTTTTTGCAAAAGAAGAAGCTGTGTTTATGTAATCCTGGACAAGCCTTATAAAAGCTTCAGAACTTCTCGTTACAAAGTGTTGACACGTTATTTACATTGGACTGCAGAAAGCATTGGGGATTTTCCTGTTCATCCCCTAGGATTGCGGCGCCCCCATTTGGCCGGTCAGATTGTTGCCCCCTAAAGAAACATGACTCTGGGCGGCTGTGTCGTCGAGCGCCTTGTGGGGTTAGAGCGCAGATTAGTCACACGCTGTTGTCTTACATATCGTATTCGCTTCATCAAAGCCGTGACGCTTCGCCTTTTCCATCATCATTAACCTTTTTAGTCACAACAAGTTGGTAACATTAAAGTGGAGCTCCTCCTGATCTGTGGGGGTCCTCCGGGGAAATCCTCATTCATTTCACGGCTCCGCTCTCTGTGAGGCTGAAAATCTCCTGTCAGATTCCATAAAATAAGATTCTCTACGTGGCTGTGGAAATGTCTGCGCGGCGGGTACTGCGGCGGCCCCTCATGTGAGACAGATTGGGCCACGTGTAATTTGCGCAATCAGACCGATGTGTTCAGTGGTCCCCAACCTGCGGCTCTGCAACTGATGCAAAACTACAACTCCTATCATGTTCTGACAGCCTTCATATATATATATATCACTGTTCCCCAAATCACTGTCTCTCCAGGTGTTGCAAAACTACAACTCTCAACATATCCGGACCACCTCTGGAGCAGTGACCCCCAATCTTAGGACATCCTGGGCATTGCACTTTTGAAATAGTTAGAGAGCAACATGATGGGACATGATGGGGAGCATGAGACATGATGGGGTGCATGAGACATGATGGGGTGCATGAGACATGATGGGACATGATGGGGTGCATGAGACATGATGGGACATGATGGGGTGCATGAGACATGATGGGGTGCATGAGACATGATGGGACATGATGGGGTGCATGAGACATGATGGGACATGATGGGGTGCATGAGACATGATGGGACATGATGGGGTGCATGAGACATGATGGGACATGATGGGGTGCATGAGACATGATGGGACATGATGGGGTGCATGAGACATGATGGGGTGCATGAGACATGATGGGACATGATGGGGTGCATGAGACATGATGGGACATGATGGGGTGCATGAGACATGATGGGGTGCATGATGGGGTGCATGAGACATGATGGGGTGCATGATGGGGTGCATGAGACATGATGGGGTGCATGAGACATGATGGGGTGCATGATGGGGTACATGAGACATGATGGGACATGATGGGGTGCATGAGACATGATGGGGTGCATGAGACATGATGGGACATGATGGGGTGCATGAGACATGATGGGGTGCATGAGACATGATGGGACATGATAGGGTGCATGAGACATGATGGGGTGCATGAGACATGATGGGACATGATGGGGTGCATGAGACATGATGGGGTGCATGAGACATGATGGGGTGCATGAGACATGATGGGACATGATGGGGTGCATGAGACATGATGGGGTGCATGAGACATGATGGGACATGATGGGGTGCATGAGACATGATGGGGTGCATGAGACATGATGGGGTGCATGAGACATGATGGGACATGATGGGGTGCATGAGACATGATGGGGTGCATGAGACATGATGGGACATGATGGGGTGCATGAGACATGATGGGGTGCATGAGACATGATGGGACATGATGGGGTGCATGAGACATGGGGTGCATGAGACATGATGGGACATGATGGGGTGCATGAGACATGATGGGACATGATGGGGTGCATGAGACATGATGGGACATGATGGGGTGCATGAGACATGATGGGGTGCATGAGACATGATGGGACATGATGGGGTGCATGAGACATGATGGGACATGATGGGGTGCATGAGACATGATGGGACATGATGGGGTGCATGAGACATGATGGGACATGATGGGGTGCATGAGACATGATGGGACATGATGGGGTGCATGAGACATGATGGGGTGCATGAGACATGATGGGACATGATGGGGTGCATGAGACATGATGGGACATGATGGGGTGCATGAGACATGACGGGACATGATGGGGTGCATGAGACATGATGGGACATGATGGGGTGCATGAGACATGATGGGACATGATGGGGTGCATGAGACATGATGGGACATGATGGGGTGCATGAGACATGATGGGACATGATGGGGTGCATGAGACATGATGGGACATGATGGGGTGCATGAGACATGATGGGACATGATGGGGTGCATGAGACATGATGGGACATGATGGGGTGCATGAGACATGATGGGACATGATGGGGTGCATGAGACATGATGGGACATGATGGGGTGCATGAGACATGATGGGACATGATGGGGTGCATGAGACATGATGGGACATGATGGGGTGCATGAGACATGATGGGACATGATGGGGTGCATGAGACATGATGGGACATGATGGGGTGCATGAGACATGATGGGGTGCATGATGGGGTGCATGAGACATGATGGGGTGCATGAGACATGATGGGGTGCATGATGGGGTACATGAGACATGATGGGACATGATGGGGTGCATGAGACATGATGGGGTGCATGAGACATGATGGGGTGCATGAGACATGATGGGACATGATGGGGTGCATGAGACATGATGGGGTGCATGAGACATGATGGGACATGATGGGGTGCATGAGACATGATGGGACATGATGGGGTGCATGAGACATGATGGGGTGCATGATGGGGTGCATGAGACATGATGGGGTGCATGAGACATGATGGGGTGCATGATGGGGTGCATGAGACATGATGGGGTGCATGATGGGGTGCATGAGACATGATGGGGTGCATGAGACATGATGGGGTGCATGATGGGGTACATGAGACATGATGGGGTGCATGATGGGGTGCATGAGACATGATGAGGTGCATGATGGGGTGCATGAGACATGATGGGGTGCATGAGACATGATGGGGTGCATGATGGGGTACATGAGACATGATGGGACATGATGGGGTGCATGAGACATGATGGGGTGCATGAGACATGATGGGACATGATGGGGTGCATGAGACATGATGGGGTGCATGAGACATGATGGGACATGATAGGGTGCATGAGACATGATGGGGTGCATGAGACATGATGGGACATGATGGGGTGCATGAGACATGATGGGGTGCATGAGACATGATGAGACATGATGGGGTGCATGAGCCATGATGGGGTGCATGAGACATGATGGGACATGATGGGGTGCATGAGACATGATGGGGTGCATGAGACATGATGGGGTGCATGAGACATGATGGGACATGATGGGGTGCATGAGACATGATGGGGTGCATGAGACATGATGGGACATGATGGGGTGCATGAGACATGATGGGGTGCATGAGACATGATGGGGTGCATGAGACATGATGGGACATGATGGGGTGCATGAGACATGATGGGGTGCATGAGACATGATGGGACATGATGGGGTGCATGAGACATGATGGGGTGCATGAGACATGATGGGACATGATGGGGTGCATGAGACATGGGGTGCATGAGACATGATGGGACATGATGGGGTGCATGAGACATGATGGGACATGATGGGGTGCATGAGACATGATGGGACATGATGGGGTGCATGAGACATGATGGGGTGCATGAGACATAATGGGACATGATGGGGTGCATGGGACATGATGGGGTGCATGAGACATGATGGGGTGCATGAGACATGATGGGACATGATGGGGTGCATGAGACATGATGGGACATGATGGGGTGCATGAGACATGATGGGGTGCATGAGACATGATGGGACATGATGGGGTGCATGAGACATGATGGGGTGCATGAGATATGATGGGGTGCATGAGACATGATGGGGTGCATGAGACATGATGAGACATGATGGGGTGCATGAGACATGATGGGACATGATGGGGTGCATGAGACATGATGGGACATGATGGGGTGCATGAGACATGATGGGACATGATGGGGTGCATGAGACATGATGGGACATGATGGGGTGCATGAGACATGATGGGACATGATGGGGTGCATGAGACATGATGGGGTGCATGAGACATGATGGGGTGCATGAGACATGATGGGGTGCATGAGACATGATGGGGTGCATGAGACATGATGAGACATGATGGGGTGCATGAGACATGATGGGACATGATGGGGTGCATGAGACATGATGGGACATGATGGGGTGCATGAGACATGATGGGACATGATGGGGTGCATGAGACATGATGGGGTGCATGAGACATGATGGGACATGATGGGGTGCATGAGACATGATGGGGTGCATGAGACATGATGGGACATGATGGGGTGCATGAGACATGATGGGGTGCATGAGACATGATGAGACATGATGGGGTGCATGAGACATGATGGGACATGATGGGGTGCATGAGACATGATGGGGTGCATGAGACATGATGGGACATGATGGGGTGCATGAGACATGATGGGGTGCATGAGACATGATGGGACATGATGGGGTGCATGAGACATGATGGGGTGCATGAGACATGATGGGATATGATGGGGTGCATGAGACATGATGGGGTGCATGAGACATAATGAGACATGATGGGGTGCATGAGACATGATGGGACATGATGGGACATGATGGGGTGCATGAGACATGATGGGACATGATGGGGTGCATGAGACATGATGGGACATGATGGGGTGCATGGGACATGATGAGACATGATGGGGTGCATGGGACATGATGAGACATGATGGGGTGCATGAGACATGATGGGGTGCACAACTCTAGAGGCCATAGTTGCAGGTGTCGGAGCATGCTGGGAGTTGTGGTTCTGGGACAGCTGGAGATCCTGCTGCATGTATTCTAGAGCAGTGGTTCCCAAACTTGTTTGCTCTCCAGCTGTTGACAGTCCGCACATGCTGGGAGTTGTAGTTTTGCAACAGCTGCAGGCCCCTTGGTTTTGAAAGACTGGCCTAGGGCATCGGCTCCATCCATTGTGCCTTGTGTCGCAGCCTGTACAGACCACAGAGATTACACAAGGACAGGGAGGGTCCGCACTGGGGGCTGACGGCGGCCATTGTGTGCAGGGGCTCCAGGGAGGACAATGGGGATTGTATATACAGACTCCATAAAGGACCATCACATGGACAGAGGGGGGACTACAAGAACCATACAGCCCAAAACATCTCTCCCCATCCACTCGTCCTGAGATAAGGGGCCGCCGCCCATAACCCTCCGGGGGGAACCTCCATTAATGACCCAGAGATAAGGAGCATTAATCTGCTGTCAGCTGCAAGAGAAGTCTCAGTGATGTCACCGCTGATCTCTAGTGATGTCACCGCTGATCTCTAGTGATGGATAGACTGTATTCTCAGTGATGTCACCGCTGATCTCTAGTGAATGGATAGACTGTATTCTCAGTGATGTCACCGCTGATCTCTAGTGATGTCACCGCTGATCTCTAGTGATGGATAGACTGTATTCTCAGTGATGTCACCGCTGATCTCTAGTGAATGGATAGACTGTATTCTCAGTGATGTCACCGCTGATCTCTAGTGATGTCACCGCTGATCTCTAGTGATGTCACCGCTGATCTCTAGTGATGGATAGGCTGTATTCTCAGTGATGTCACCGCTGATCTCTAGTGATGTCACCGCTGATCTCTAGTGATGGATAGGCTGTATTCTCAGTGATGTCACCGCTGATCTCTAGTGATGGATAGGCTGTATTCTCAGTGATGTCACCGCTGATCTCTAGTGATGGATAGGCTGTATTCTCAGTGATGTCACCGCTGATCTCTAGTGAATGGATAGGCTGTATTCTGAGTGATGTCACCGCTGATCTCTAGTAATGGATAGGCTGTATTCTCAGTGATGTCACTGCTGATCTCTAGTGATGGATAGGCTGTATTCTCAGTGATGTCACCGCTGATCTCTAGTGATGTCACCACTGATCTCTAGTGATGTCACCGCTGATCTCTAGTGATGTCACCGCTGATCTCTAGTGATGGATAGGCTGTATTCTCAGTGATGGCACCGCTGATCTCTAGTGATGGATAGGCTGTATTCTCAGTGATGTCACCGCTGATCTCTAGTGATGTCACTGCTGATCAGGGCATGCTGGGAGTTGTAGTTCTGCTGAAGTGCTTTGTTATGCCCAGCAGTGTCTCCCGGCTGCATCTTGTGCGGATCTGGATGATGACAGGCGCAGTTGGCGATCTTGGTATTATGAGTATGTGGCGCCCCGCGGTGCCCGTGAGTGACGCCGCTGACATTAGCCGGGCTCCTGCTGGTGGCGGCTCAGATTATGTGGTATTTAGGATTGGCGCTGTTGTTCTCATCAGTTAATGACGACTATATTACCCCTGATAACACAGACGTCAGGCTGACACAGGGCACAGACTCCAGGACGGGGTCCTTATTGGGGGATCAAGTGTAATTCCTTGGTCACCGACCGGCGGCTCTTTGCATCATGTGACTTTCCCGTCTTAGTCCGACCATGTAAATCCCCCACTTGACTACATGAATGGAGAGCACCACCCCTGTCCTCAGGTTGTATGTGGTATTACAGCTTGGCTCCATTTACTTCAATGGAATGGAGCTGCAATACCACACACAGTCTTAGGTGGCGCTGTTTTTGGAAGAAAATCAGCTGTTTTTCTAATCCTGGATGACCCCTTTAACAAGCTGCTGGAGTTCATCCTGGGAGTCTGTATGTTCTCTATAGATTATAGTCAGACAGGTGGGTGTCGGCCGTACACTCTCCAGAGCAGCCGCACACGTATAAGTCATGTGAAGTGTATACAGACGTGGCAGGAGCCGTGTAATGGTGAACATCGCCAAAAATGTCAAAGGATCCTTCGCCTTTTAAAGTGTCGGGGAAGATTTACGAAGAGCGGCGGCTCGTACCTCAGTCTCGTTGCATTGGAAGGTTCAGGTCTCCACATTCGGGACTGTGAGATCTACGGCGGGCAGAGATTGGCCCTAAAATCTGCGCCACGATGATAAACATGTCGGCCTCCTCCCAGTTGTGTATTATCCCCATTAGGGCATGCGCCATAAATGTACTGCGCTGCAGCGAGAAACATGGCACACAACGACGTACATTTATGGCACGGCTATGGGGCGAGCAGGAGCAGCCGGGACCTCACTGATAATGCCAGATATCAACGATCACTCTGATGGCCGCCATTAACCCTGTAGATGCATTTTCCCAGTAAAATAAATTAATAACTAATGTAATAAAAGTAAACACTTCATATGTGATATTGTTGCGTAAATGTAAATGTCCGATATATGAAAATATTATGTTTATAATCTCGCGCCGCGAACTGTGTGAATGTAAAAAATCTCCATTTTACGGAAAAACTAGAACATTATAGGGGTCAGACTTATATTTTTTTGTAAAAGGCAGCACAATAATAGAAAAGCGTGTAACCATGGCGATCATTATAATGGGATTGATCGTATTGATGGTAGTTATAGGGGACCTTTACCTTCCTACTAGAGATGACATGTAATTACAGCTTCATCCTGTAGGGGGCTGTAGTGCTCAGACTTTATAATCAGGAGGTCTTGTATAATAGAGTGGGATATAATATGCTATACGCCTCCTGCAGCCCCATGTAACACATCATGTTATCCTATAGGAAATAATACAGATATAGCAGAACATGTCCATGAGCATCCCCTGGCCTCACACACAGTGGCCTCCATCCCTGATCTCACACACAGTGGCCTCCATCCCCGGCCTCACACACAGTGGCCTCCATCCCTGGCCTCACACACAGTGGCCTCCATCCCCGACCTCACACACAGTGGCCTCCATCCCTGACCTCACACACAGTGGCCTCCATCCCCGGCCTCACACACAGTGGCCTCCATCCCTGATCTCACACACAGTGGCCTCCATCCCCGGCCTCACACACAGTGGCCTCCATCCCTGGCCTCACACACAGTGGCCTCCATCCCCGGCCTCACACACAGTGGCCTCCCTCCCCGGCCTCACACACAGTGGCCTCCATCCCCGACCTCACACACAGTGGCCTCCATCCCTGGCCTAACACACAGTGGCCTCCATCCCTGGCCTCACACACAGTGGCCTCCATCCCTGGCCTCACACACAGTGGCCTCCATCCCCGGCCTCACACACAGTGGCCTCCCTCCCCGGCCTCACACACAGTGGCCTCCATCCCCGACCTCACACACAGTGGCCTCCATCCCCGGCCTCACACACAGTGGCCTCCATCCCTGACCTCACACACAGTGGCCTCCATCCCTGACCTCACACACAGTGGCCTCCATTCCTGGCCTCACACACAGTGGCCTCCGTCGCTGGCCTCACACACAGTGGCCTCCGTCCCCGGCCTCACACACAGTGGCCTCCGTCCCCGGCCTCACACACAGTGGCCTCCATCCCTGACCTCACACACAGTGGCCTCCATCCCCGGCCTCACACACAGTGGCCTCCAGCCCCGGCCTCACACACAGTGGCCTCCGTCCCTGGCCTCACACACAGTGGCCTCCGTCCCCGGCCTCACACACAGTGGCCTCCGTCCCCGGCCTCACACACAGTGGCCTCCATCCCTGACCTCACACACAGTGGCCTCCATCCCCGGCCTCACACACAGTGGCCTCCAGCCCCGGCCTCACACACAGTGGCCTCCATCCCTTGCCTCACACACAGTGGCCCCCATCCCTGACTTCACACACAGTGGCCTCCATCCCTGACCTCACACACAGTGGCCTCCATCCCTGACCTCACACACAGTGGCCTCCATCCCTGGCCTCAGACACACTGGCCTCCATCCCCGGCCTCACACACAGTGGCCTCCCTCCCCGGCCTCACACACAGTGGCCTCCATCCCTGACCTCACACACAGTGGCCTCCCTCCCCGGCCTCACACACAGTGGCCTCCCTCTCCGACCTCACACACAGTGGCCTCCATCCCCGGCCTCACACACACTGGCCTCCATCCCCGGCCTCACACACACTGTGGCCTCCATCCCTGGCCTCACACACAGTGGCCTCCATCCCCGGCCTCACACACAGTGGCCTCCCTCCCCGGCCTCACACACAGTGGCCTCCATCCCTGACCTCACACACACTGGCCTCCATCCCTGGCCTCACACATAGTGGCCTCCCTCCCCGGCCTCACACACAGTGGCCTCCATCCCTGACCTCACACACAGTGGCCTCCATCCCCGGCCTCACACACAGTGGCCTCCCTCCCCGGCCTCACACACAGTGGCCTCCATCCCTTGCCTCACACACAGTGGCCTCCATCCCTGACCTCACACACAGTGGCCTCCCTCCCTGGCCTCACACACAGTGGCCTCCCTCCCTGACCTCACACACAGTGGCCTCCATCCCCGGCCTCACACGCAGTGGCCTCCCTCCCCGGCCTCACACACAGTGGCCTCCATCCCTGACCTCACACACACTGGCCTCCATCCCTGGCCTCACACATAGTGGCCTCCCTCCCCGGCCTCACACACAGTGGCCTCCATCCCTGACCTCACACACAGTGGCCTCCATCCCCGGCCTCACACGCAGTGGCCTCCCTCCCCGGCCTCACACACAGTGGCCTCCCTCCCCGGCCTCACACACAGTGGCCTCCATCCCTGACCTCACACACAGTGGCCTCCCTCCCTGGCCTCACACACAGTGGCCTCCCTCCCTGACCTCACACACAGTGGCCTCCATCCCCGGCCTCACACGCAGTGGCCTCCCTCCCCGGCCTCACACACAGTGGCCTCCATCCCTGACCTCACACACAGTGGCCTCCATCCCCGGCCTCACACACAGTGGCCTCCATCCCTGGCCTCAGACACACTGGCCTCCATCCCCGGCCTCACACACAGTGGCCTCCCTCCCCGGCCTCACACACAGTGGCCTCCATCCCTGACCTCACACACAGTGGCCTCCCTCCCCGGCCTCACACACAGTGGCCTCCCTCTCCGACCTCACACACAGTGGCCTCCATCCCCGGCCTCACACACACTGGCCTCCATCCCCGGCCTCACACACACTGTGGCCTCCATCCCTGGCCTCACACACAGTGGCCTCCATCCCCGGCCTCACACACAGTGGCCTCCCTCCCCGGCCTCACACACAGTGGCCTCCATCCCTGACCTCACACACACTGGCCTCCATCCCTGGCCTCACACATAGTGGCCTCCCTCCCCGGCCTCACACACAGTGGCCTCCATCCCTGACCTCACACACAGTGGCCTCCATCCCCGGCCTCACACACAGTGGCCTCCCTCCCCGGCCTCACACACAGTGGCCTCCATCCCTTGCCTCACACACAGTGGCCTCCATCCCTGGCCTCACACACAGTGGCCTCCCTCCCTGACCTCACACACAGTGGCCTCCATCCCCGGCCTCACACGCAGTGGCCTCCCTCCCCGGCCTCACACACAGTGGCCTCCCTCCCCGGCCTCACACACAGTGGCCTCCATCCCTGACCTCACACACAGTGGCCTCCCTCCCTGGCCTCACACACAGTGGCCTCCCTCCCTGACCTCACACACAGTGGCCTCCATCCCCGGCCTCACACGCAGTGGCCTCCCTCCCCGGCCTCACACACAGTGGCCTCCATCCCTGACCTCACACACAGTGGCCTCCATCCCCGGCCTCACACACAGTGGCCTCCCTCCCCGGCCTCACACACAGTGGCCTCCATCCCTGGCCTCAGACACAGTGGCCTCCATCCCTGACCTCACACACAGTGGCCTCCGTCCCTGGCCTCACACACAGTGGCCTCCGTCCCCGGCCTCACACACAGTGGCCTCCGTCCCCGGCCTCACACACAGTGGCCTCCGTCCCCGGCCTCACACACAGTGGCCTCCATCCCCGGCCTCACACACAGTGGCCTCCATCCCCGGCCTCACACACAGTGGCCTCCATCCCTGACCTCACACACAGTGGCCTCCCTCCACGGCCTCACACACAGTGGCCTCCCTCCCCGGCCTCACACACAGTGGCCTCCATCCCCGACCTCACACACAGTGGCCTCCATCCCCGGCCTCACACACAGTGGCCTCCATCCCCGGCCTCACACACAGTGGCCTCCATCCCCGGCCTCACACACAGTGGCCTCCCTCCCCGGCCTCACACACAGTGGCCTCCATCCCCGGCCTCACACACAGTGGCCTCCATCCCCGGCCTCACACACAGTGGCCTCCATCCCTGGCCTCACACACAGTGGCCTCCATCCCCGGCCTCACACACAGTGGCCTCCCTCCCCGGCCTCACACACAGTGGCCTCCATCCCTGACCTCACACACAGTGGCCTTCATTCCCGGCCTCACACACAGTGGCCTCCCTCCCCGGCCTCACACACAGTGGCCTCCATCCCTTGCCTCACACACAGTGGCCTCCATCCCTTGCCTCACACACAATGGCCTCCATCCCTGACCTCACACACAGTGGCCTCCATCTCTGACCTCACACACAGTGGCCTCCCTCCCCGGCCTCACACACAGTGGCCTCCATCCCCGGCCTCACACACAGTGGCCTCCATCCCTGGCCTCACACACAGTGGCCTCCATCCCTGGCCTCACACACAGTGGCCTCCATCCCTTGCCTCACACACAGTGGCCTCCCTCCCTGGCCTCACACACAGTGGCCTCCATCCCCGTCCTCACACACACACAGTGGCCTCCCTCCCTGACCTCACACACAGTGGCCTCCATCCCCGGCCTTACACACACACAGTGGCCTCCATTCCTGGCCTCACACACAGTGGCCTCCATTCCTGGCCTCACACACAGCGGCCTCCTTCCTCTGCAGTGACAGGAATTGGCCATTTATCACTGGAGCGCGATGAATCTGTCATCGGGATGGACAGTCCGAAAGCCTCCGCCCAGAGATCATCCTCACATCCGCAACAGTCCTGACAGTACATTATATTCTATACAGTACACAGGGCCCTCCACAGTATTCACCCCCAGTATAACCACAGATGGACCGTACATTATATTCTATACAGTACACAGGGCCCTCCATAGTATTCACCCCCAGTATAATCACAGATGGACAGTACATTATATTCTATACAGTACACAGGGCCCTCCATAGTATTCACCCCCAGTATAACCACAGATGGACAGTACATTATATTCTATACAGTACACAGGGCCCTCCATAGTATTCACCCCCAGTATAATCACAGATGGACAGTACATTATATTCTATACAGTACACAGGGCCCTCCATAGTATTCACCCCCAGTATAACCACAGATGGACCGTACATTATATTCTATACAGTACACAGGGCCCTCCATAGTATTCACCCCCAGTATAATCACAGATGGAAAGTACATTATATTCTATACAGTACTCAGGGCCCTCCACAGTATTCACCCCCCAGTATAACCACAGATGGACCGTACATTATATTCTATACAGTACACAGGGCCCTCCACAGTATTCACCCCCCAGTATAACCACAGATGGACAGTACATTATATTCTATACAGTACACAGGGCCCTCCACAGTATTCACCCCCAGTATAATCACAGATGGACAGTACATTATATTCTATACAGTGCACAGGGCCCTCCATAGTATTCACCCCCCAGTATAACCACAGATGGACAGTACATTCTTTTCTATACAGTACACAGGGCCCTCCATAGTATTCACCCCCCAGTATAACAACAGATGGACAGTACATTATATTCTATACAGTGCACAGGGCCCTCCATAGTATTCACCCCCCCAGTATAACCACAGATGGACAGTACATTATTTTCTATACAGTACACAGGGTCCTCCATAGTATTCACCCCCCAGTATAACAGATGAACAGTACATTATATTCTATACAGTACACAGGGTCCTCCATAGTATTCACCCCCCAGTATAACCACAGATGGACAGTACATTATATTCTATACAGTACTCAGGGCCCTCCATAGTATTCACCCCCCAGTATAACCACAGATGGATCGTACATTATATTCTATACAGTACACAGGGCCCTCCATAGTATTCACCCCCCAGTATAATCACAGATGGACAGTACATTATATTCTATACAGTACACAGGGTCCTCCATAGTATTCACCCCCCAGTATAATCACAGATGGACCGTACATTATATTCTATACAGTACACAGGGCCCTCTATAGTATTCACCCCCCAGTATAACCACAGATGGACAGTACATTATATTCTATACAGTACACAGGGCCCTCCATAGTATTCATCCCCCAGAATAACCACAGATGGACCGTACATTATATTCTATACAGTACTCAGGGCCCTCCATAGTATTCACCCCCCAGTATAACCACAGATGGACAGTACATTATATTCTATACAGTACACAGGGCCCTCCATAGTATTCACCCCCAGTATAACCACAGATGGACAGTACATTATATTCTATACAGTACACAGGGTCCTCCACAGTATTCACCCCCAGTATAATCACAGATGGACAGTACATTATATTCTATACAGTACACAGGGCCCTCCATAGTATTCACCCCCCAGTATAATCACAGATGGACCGTACATTATATTCTATACAGTACACAGGGCCCTCCACAGTATTCACCCCCAGTATAATCACAGATGGACCGTACATTATATTCTATACAGTACACAGGGCCCTCCACAGTATTCACCCCCAGTATAATCACAGATGGACAGTACATTATATTCTATACAGTACACAGGGCCCTCCATAGTATTCACCCCAAGTATAACAACAGATGGACAGTACATTATATTCTATACAGTACACAGGGCCCTCTATAGTATTCACCCCCCAGTATAACAACAGATGGACAGTACATTATATTCTATACAGTACACAGGGCCCTCCTTAGTATTCACCCCCCAGTATAATCACAGATGGACAGTACATTATATTCTATACAGTACACAGGGCCCTCCATAGTATTCACCCCCCAGTATAATCACAGATGGACAGTACATTATATTCTATACAGTACACAGGGCCCTCTATAGTATTCACCCCCCAGTATAACAACAGATGGACAGTACATTATATTCTATACAGTACACAGGGCCCTCCATAGTATTCACCCCCCAGTATAACAACAGATGGGCCGTACATTATATTCTATACAGTACACAGGGCCCTCCATAGTATTCACCCCCCAGTATAACAACAGATGGACAGTACATTATATTCTATACAGTACACAGGGTCCTCCATAGTATTCACCCCCCAGTATAACCACAGATGGACAGTACATTATATTCTATACAGTACACAGGGCCCTCCATAGTATTCACCCCCCAGTATAACAACAGATGGGCCGTACATTATATTCTATACAGTACACAGGGCCCTCCATAGTATTCACCCCCCAGTATAATCACAGATGGACCGTACATTATATTCTATACAGTACACAGGGCCCTCCACAGTATTCACCCCCCAGTATAACCACAGATGGACCGTACATTATATTCTATACAGTACACAGGGCCCTCCTTAGTATTCACCACCAGTATAACCACAGATGGACCGTACATTATATTCTATACAGTACACAGGGCCCTCCACAGTATTCACCCCCCAGTATAATCACAGATGGACAGTACATTATATTCTATACAGTACACAGGGCCCTCCATAGTATTCACCCCCAGTATAACCACAGATGGACAGTACATTATATTCTATACAGTACACAGGGCCCTCCACAGTATTCACCCCCAGTATAATCACAGATGGACAGTACATTATATTCTATACAGTGCACAGGGCCCTCCATAGTATTCACCCCCCAGTATAACCACAGATGGACAGTACATTCTTTTCTATACAGTACACAGGGCCCTCCATAGTATTCACCCCCCAGTATAACAACAGATGGACAGTACATTATATTCTATACAGTGCACAGGGCCCTCCATAGTATTCACCCCCCCAGTATAACCACAGATGGACAGTACATTATTTTCTATACAGTACACAGGGCCCTCCATAGTATTCACCCCCCAGTATAACCACAGATGGACAGTACATTATTTTCTATACAGTACACAGGGCCCTCCATAGTATTCACCCCCCAGTATAACAGATGGACAGTACATTATATTCTATACAGTACACAGGGTCCTCCATAGTATTCACCCCCCAGTATAACCACAGATGGACAGTACATTATATTCTATACAGTACTCAGGGCCCTCCATAGTATTCACCCCCCAGTATAACCACAGATGGATCGTACATTATATTCTATACAGTACACAGGGCCCTCCATAGTATTCACCCCCAGTATAACCACAGATGGGCAGTACATTATATTCTATACAGTACACAGGGCCCTCTATAGTATTCACCCCCCAGTATAACCACAGATGGACAGTACATTATATTCTATACAGTACACAGGGCCCTCCATAGTATTCACCCCCAGTATAACCACAGATGGACAGTACATTATATTCTATACAGTACTCAGGGCCCTCCATAGTATTCACCCCCCAGTATAACCACAGATGGACAGTACATTATATTCTATACAGTACACAGGGCCCTCCATAGTATTCATCCCCCAGTATAACCACAGATGGACCGTACATTATATTCTATACAGTACTCAGGGCCCTCCATAGTATTCACCCCCCAGTATAACCACAGATGGACAGTACATTATATTCTATACAGTACACAGGGCCCTCCATAGTATTCACCCCCAGTATAACCACAGATGGACAGTACATTATATTCTATACAGTACACAGGGTCCTCCACAGTATTCACCCCCAGTATAATCACAGATGGACAGTACATTATATTCTATACAGTACACAGGGCCCTCCATAGTATTCACCCCCCAGTATAATCACAGATGGACAGTACATTATATTCTATACAGTACACAGGGCCCTCCACAGTATTCAACCCCAGTATAATCACAGATGGACCGTACATTATATTCTATACAGTACACAGGGCCCTCCACAGTATTCACCCCCAGTATAATCACAGATGGACAGTACATTATATTCTATACAGTACACAGGGTCCTCCATAGTATTCACCCCCAGTATAACCACAGATGGACAGTACATTATATTCTATACAGTACACAGGGCCCTCCATAGTATTCACCCCCAGTATAATCACAGATGGACAGTACATTATATTCTATACAGTACACAGGGCCCTCCTTAGTATTCACCCCCCAGTATAATCACAGATGGACAGTACATTATATTCTATACAGTACACAGGGCCCTCTATAGTATTCACCCCCCAGTATAACAACAGATGGACAGTACATTATATTCTATACAGTACACAGGGCCCTCCATAGTATTCACCCCCCAGTATAACAACAGATGGGCCGTACATTATATTCTATACAGTACACAGGGTCCTCCATAGTATTCACCCCCCAGTATAACCACAGATGGACAGTACATTATATTCTATACAGTACACAGGGCCCTCCATAGTATTCACCCCCCAGTATAACCACAGATGGACCGTACATTATATTCTATACAGTACACAGGGCCCTCCATAGTATTCAACCCCAGTATAATCACAGATGGACAGTACATTATATTCTATACAGTACACAGGGCCCTCCATAGTATTCACCCCCCAGTATAACAACAGATGGGCCGTACATTATATTCTATACAGTACACAGGGCCCTCCATAGTATTCACCCCCCAGTATAACCACAGATGGACCGTACATTATATTCTATACAGTACACAGGGCCCTCCATAGTATTCAACCCCAGTATAATCACAGATGGACAGTACATTATATTCTATACAGTACACAGGGCCCTCCATAGTATTCACCCCCCAGTATAACAACAGATGGACCGTGCATTATATTCTATACAGTACACAGGGCCCTCCTTAGTATTCACCCCCCAGTATAACAACAGATGGACCGTACATTATATTCTATACAGTACACAGGGCCCTCCATAGTATTCACCCCCCAGTATAACCACAGATGGACCGTACATTATATTCTATACAGTACACAGGGCCCTCTATAGTATTCACCCCCCAGTATAACCACAGATGGACAGTACATTATATTCTATACAGTACACAGGGCCCTCCATAGTATTCACCCCCCAGTATAACCACAGATGGACAGTACATTATATTCTATACAGTACACAGGGCCCTCCATAGTATTCACCCCCCAGTATAACAACAGATGGACCGTACATTATATTCTATACAGTACACAGGGCCCTCCTTAGTATTCACCCCCCAGTATAACAACAGATGGACCGTACATTATATTCTATACAGTACACAGGGCCCTCTATAGTATTGACCACCAGTATAACCACAGATGGACAGTACATTATATGCTATACAGTACACAGGGCCCTCCACAGTATTCACCCCCCAGTATAATCACAGATGGACAGTACATTATACTCTATACAGTACACAGGGCCCTCCATAGTATTCACCCCCCAGTATAATCACAGATGGACAGTACATTATACTCTATACAGTACACAGGGCCCTCTATAGTATTCACCCCCCAGTATAATCACAGATGGACAGTACATTATATTCTATACAGTACACAGGGCCCTCCATAGTATTCACCCCCCAGTATAACCACAGACGGACAGTACATTATACTCTATACAGTACACAGGGCCCTCTATAGTATTCACCCCCCAGTATAACCACAGATGGACAGTACATTATATTCTATACAGTACACAGGGCCCTCCATAGTATTCACCCCCCAGTATAACAGATGGACCGTACATTATATTCTATACAGTACACAGGGCCCTCCATAGTATTCACCCCCCAGTATAACCACAGATGGACAGTACATTATATTCTATACAGTACACAGGGTCCTCCATAGTATTCACCCCCCAGTATAACCACAGATGGACAGTACATTATATTCTATACAGTACACAGGGTCCTCCATAGTATTCACCCCCCAGTATAACAGATGGGCCGTACATTATATTCTGTACAGTACACAGGGCCCTCTATAGTATTCACCCCCCAGTATAACAACAGATGGACAGTACATTATATTCTATACAGTACACAGGGCCCTCCATAGTGTTCACCACCAGTATAACCACAGATGGACCGTACATTATATTCTATACAGTACACAGGGCCCTCTATAGTATTCACCCCCCAGTATAACAACAGATGGACAGTACATTATATTCTATACAGTACACAGGGCCCTCCATAGTATTCACCCCCCAGTATAACCACAGATGGACAGTACATTATATTCTATACAGTACACAGGGCCCTCCACAGTATTCACCCCCCAGTATAACAACAGATGGACCGTACATTATATTCTATACAGTACAGAGGGCCCTCCATAGTATTCACCCCCCAGTATAATCACAGATGGACAGTACATTATACTCTATACAGTACACAGGGCCCTCCATAGTATTCACCCCCCAGTATAATCACAGATGGACAGTACATTATATTCTATACAGTACTCAGGGCCCTCCATAGTATTCATCCCCCAGTATAACCACAGATGGACCGTACATTATATTCTATACAGTACACAGGGCCCTCCATAGTATTCACCCCCAGTATAATCACAGATAGACAGTACATTATATTCTATACAGTACACAGGGTCCTCCATAGTATTCACCCCCCAGTATAACCACAGATGGACAGTACATTATATTCTATACAGTACACAGGGTCCTCTATAGTATTCACCCCCCAGTATAACCACAGATGGACAGTACATTATATTCTATACAGTACACAGGGTCCTCCATAGTATTCATCCCCCAGTATAACAGATGGACCGTACATTATATTCTATACAGTACACAGGGCCCTCCATAGTATTCACCCCCCAGTATAACCACAGATGGGCAGTACATTATATTCTATACAGTACACAGGGCCCTACATAGTATTCACCCCCCTAGTATAACCACAGATGGACATTACATTATATTCTATACAGTACACAGGGCCCTCTATAGTATTCACCCCCCAGTATAACCACAGATGGACCGTACATTATATTCTATACAGTACACAGGGCCCTCTATAGTATTCACCCCCCAGTATAACAACAGATGGACAGTACATTATAGTCTATACAGTACACAGGGCCCTCCATAGTATTCACCCCCCAGTATAACCACAGATGGACAGTACATTATATTCTATACAGTACACAGGGCCCTCCACAGTATTCACCCCCCAGTATAACAACAGATGGACCGTACATTATATTCTATACAGTACACAGGGCCCTCCATAGTATTCACCCCCCAGTATAATCACAGATGGACAGTACATTATACTCTATACAGTACACAGGGCCCTCCATAGTATTCACCCCCCAGTATAATCACAGATGGACAGTACATTATATTCTATACAGTACACAGGGCCCTCCATAGTATTCATCCCCCAGTATAACCACAGATGGACAGTACATTATATTCTATACAGTACTCAGGGCCCTCCATAGTATTCATCCCCCAGTATAACCACAGATGGACCGTACATTATATTCTATACAGTACACAGGGCCCTCCATAGTATTCACCCCCAGTATAATCACAGATGGACAGTACATTATATTCTATACAGTACACAGGGTCCTCCATAGTATTCACCCCCCAGTATAACCACAGATGGACAGTACATTATATTCTATACAGTACACAGGGTCCTCTATAGTATTCACCCCCCAGTATAACCACAGATGGACAGTACATTATATTCTATACAGTACACAGGGTCCTCCATAGTATTCACCCCCCAGTATAACAGATGGACCGTACATTATATTCTATACAGTACACAGGGCCCTCCATAGTATTCACCCCCCAGTATAACCACAGATGGGCAGTACATTATATTCTATACAGTACACAGGGCCCTCTATAGTATTCACCCCCCAGTATAACCACAGATGGACCGTACATTATATTCTATACAGTACACAGGGCCCTCTATAGTATTCACCCCCCAGTATAACAACAGATGGACAGTACATTATATTCTATACAGTACACAGGGCCCTCCATAGTATTCACCCCCCAGTATAACCACAGATGGACCGTACATTATATTCTATACAGTACACAGGGCCCTCTATAGTATTCACCCCCCAGTATAACCACAGATGGACCGTACATTATATTCTATACAGTACACAGGGCCCTCTATAGTATTCACCCCCCAGTATAACCACAGATGGACAGTACATTATATTCTATACAGTACACAGGGTCCTCCATAGTATTCACCCCCCAGTATAACAGATGGACCGTACATTATATTCTATACAGTACACAGGGCCCTCCATAGTATTCACCCCCCAGTATAACCACAGATGGGCAGTACATTATATTCTATACAGTACACAGGGCCCTCTATAGTATTCACCCCCCAGTATAACCACAGATGGACCGTACATTATATTCTATACAGTACACAGGGCCCTCTATAGTATTCACCCCCCAGTATAACAACAGATGGACCGTACATTATATTCTATACAGTACACAGGGCCCTCTATAGTATTCACCCCCCAGTATAACAACAGATGGACAGTACATTATATTCTATACAGTACACAGGGCCCTCCATAGTATTCACCCCCCAGTATAATCACAGATGGACAGTACATTATATTCTATACAGTACACAGGGTCCTCCATAGTATTCACCCCCCAGTATAATCACAGATGGACAGTACATTATACTCTATACAGTACACAGGGCCCTCCATAGTATTCACCCCCCAGTATAATCACAGATGGACAGTACATTATATTCTATACAGTACACAGGGCCCTCCATAGTATTCATCCCCCAGTATAACCACAGATGGACCGTACATTATATTCTATACAGTACACAGGGCCCTCTATAGTATTCACCCCCCAGTATAACAACAGATGGACCGTACATTATATTCTATACAGTACACAGGGCCCTCCACAGTATTCACCCCCCAGTATAACAACAGATGGACCGTACATTATATTCTATACAGTACACAGGGCCCTCCATAGTATTCACCCCCCAGTATAATCACAGATGGACAGTACATTATATTCTATACAGTACACAGGGTCCTCCATAGTATTCACCCCCCAGTATAATCACAGATGGACAGTACATTATACTCTATACAGTACACAGGGCCCTCCATAGTATTCACCCCCCAGTATAATCACAGATGGACAGTACATTATATTCTATACAGTACACAGGGCCCTCCATAGTATTCATCCCCCAGTATAACCACAGATGGACCGTACATTATATTCTATACAGTACACAGGGTCCTCTATAGTATTCACCCCCCAGTATAATTACAGATGGACAGTACATTATATTCTATACAGTACTCAGGGCCCTCCATAGTATTCATCCCCCAGTATAACCACAGATGGACCGTACATTATATTCTATACAGTACACAGGGTCCTCCATAGTATTCACCCCCCAGTATAATCACAGATGGACAGTACATTATATTCTATACAGTACTCAGGGCCCTCCATAGTATTCACCCCCCAGTATAACCACAGATGGACAGTACATTATATTCTATACAGTACACAGGGCCCTCCTTAGTATTCACCCCCAGTATAACCACAGATGGACCGTACATTATATTCTATACAGTACACAGGGCCCTCTATAGTATTCACCCCCCAGTATAACAACAGATGGACAGTACATTATATTCTATACAGTACACAGGGCCCTCCATAGTATTCACCCCCCAGTATAACAACAGATGGGCCGTACATTATATTCTATACAGTACACAGGGTCCTCCATAGTATTCACCCCCCAGTATAACCACAGATGGACAGTACATTATATTCTATACAGTACACAGGGCCCTCCATAGTATTCACCCCCCAGTATAACAACAGATGGGCCGTACATTATATTCTATACAGTACACAGGGCCCTCCATAGTATTCACCCCCCAGTATAACCACAGATGGACCGTACATTATATTCTATACAGTACACAGGGCCCTCCATAGTATTCAACCCCAGTATAATCACAGATGGACAGTACATTATATTCTATACAGTACACAGGGCCCTCCATAGTATTCACCCCCCAGTATAACAACAGATGGGCCGTACATTATATTCTATACAGTACACAGGGCCCTCCATAGTATTCACCCCCCAGTATAACCACAGATGGACCGTACATTATATTCTATACAGTACACAGGGCCCTCCATAGTATTCAACCCCAGTATAATCACAGATGGACAGTACATTATATTCTATACAGTACACAGGGCCCTCCATAGTATTCACCCCCCAGTATAACAACAGATGGACCGTGCATTATATTCTATACAGTACACAGGGCCCTCCTTAGTATTCACCCCCCAGTATAACAACAGATGGACCGTACATTATATTCTATACAGTACACAGGGCCCTCCATAGTATTCACCCCCCAGTATAACCACAGATGGACCGTACATTATATTCTATACAGTACACAGGGCCCTCTATAGTATTCACCCCCCAGTATAACCACAGATGGACAGTACATTATATTCTATACAGTACACAGGGCCCTCCATAGTATTCACCCCCCAGTATAACCACAGATGGACAGTACATTATATTCTATACAGTACACAGGGCCCTCCATAGTATTCACCCCCCAGTATAACAACAGATGGACCGTACATTATATTCTATACAGTACACAGGGCCCTCCTTAGTATTCACCCCCCAGTATAACAACAGATGGACCGTACATTATATTCTATACAGTACACAGGGCCCTCTATAGTATTGACCACCAGTATAACCACAGATGGACAGTACATTATATGCTATACAGTACACAGGGCCCTCCACAGTATTCACCCCCCAGTATAATCACAGATGGACAGTACATTATACTCTATACAGTACACAGGGCCCTCCATAGTATTCACCCCCCAGTATAATCACAGATGGACAGTACATTATACTCTATACAGTACACAGGGCCCTCTATAGTATTCACCCCCCAGTATAATCACAGATGGACAGTACATTATATTCTATACAGTACACAGGGCCCTCCATAGTATTCACCCCCCAGTATAACCACAGACGGACAGTACATTATACTCTATACAGTACACAGGGCCCTCTATAGTATTCACCCCCCAGTATAACCACAGATGGACAGTACATTATATTCTATACAGTACACAGGGCCCTCCATAGTATTCACCCCCCAGTATAACAGATGGACCGTACATTATATTCTATACAGTACACAGGGCCCTCCATAGTATTCACCCCCCAGTATAACCACAGATGGACAGTACATTATATTCTATACAGTACACAGGGTCCTCCATAGTATTCACCCCCCAGTATAACCACAGATGGACAGTACATTATATTCTATACAGTACACAGGGTCCTCCATAGTATTCACCCCCCAGTATAACAGATGGGCCGTACATTATATTCTGTACAGTACACAGGGCCCTCTATAGTATTCACCCCCCAGTATAACAACAGATGGACAGTACATTATATTCTATACAGTACACAGGGCCCTCCATAGTGTTCACCACCAGTATAACCACAGATGGACCGTACATTATATTCTATACAGTACACAGGGCCCTCTATAGTATTCACCCCCCAGTATAACAACAGATGGACAGTACATTATATTCTATACAGTACACAGGGCCCTCCATAGTATTCACCCCCCAGTATAACCACAGATGGACAGTACATTATATTCTATACAGTACACAGGGCCCTCCACAGTATTCACCCCCCAGTATAACAACAGATGGACCGTACATTATATTCTATACAGTACAGAGGGCCCTCCATAGTATTCACCCCCCAGTATAATCACAGATGGACAGTACATTATACTCTATACAGTACACAGGGCCCTCCATAGTATTCACCCCCCAGTATAATCACAGATGGACAGTACATTATATTCTATACAGTACTCAGGGCCCTCCATAGTATTCATCCCCCAGTATAACCACAGATGGACCGTACATTATATTCTATACAGTACACAGGGCCCTCCATAGTATTCACCCCCAGTATAATCACAGATGGACAGTACATTATATTCTATACAGTACACAGGGCCCTCCATAGTATTCACCCCCCAGTATAACCACAGATGGACAGTACATTATATTCTATACAGTACACAGGGTCCTCTATAGTATTCACCCCCCAGTATAACCACAGATGGACAGTACATTATATTCTATACAGTACACAGGGTCCTCCATAGTATTCATCCCCCAGTATAACAGATGGACCGTACATTATATTCTATACAGTACACAGGGCCCTCCATAGTATTCACCCCCCAGTATAACCACAGATGGGCAGTACATTATATTCTATACAGTACACAGGGCCCTACATAGTATTCACCCCCCCAGTATAACCACAGATGGACATTACATTATATTCTATACAGTACACAGGGCCCTCTATAGTATTCACCCCCCAGTATAACCACAGATGGACCGTACATTATATTCTATACAGTACACAGGGCCCTCTATAGTATTCACCCCCCAGTATAACAACAGATGGACAGTACATTATAGTCTATACAGTACACAGGGCCCTCCATAGTATTCACCCCCCAGTATAACCACAGATGGACAGTACATTATATTCTATACAGTACACAGGGCCCTCCACAGTATTCACCCCCCAGTATAACAACAGATGGACCGTACATTATATTCTATACAGTACACAGGGCCCTCCATAGTATTCACCCCCCAGTATAATCACAGATGGACAGTACATTATACTCTATACAGTACACAGGGCCCTCCATAGTATTCACCCCCCAGTATAATCACAGATGGACAGTACATTATATTCTATACAGTACACAGGGCCCTCCATAGTATTCATCCCCCAGTATAACCACAGATGGACAGTACATTATATTCTATACAGTACTCAGGGCCCTCCATAGTATTCATCCCCCAGTATAACCACAGATGGACCGTACATTATATTCTATACAGTACACAGGGCCCTCCATAGTATTCACCCCCAGTATAATCACAGATGGACAGTACATTATATTCTATACAGTACACAGGGTCCTCCATAGTATTCACCCCCCAGTATAACCACAGATGGACAGTACATTATATTCTATACAGTACACAGGGTCCTCTATAGTATTCACCCCCCAGTATAACCACAGATGGACAGTACATTATATTCTATACAGTACACAGGGTCCTCCATAGTATTCACCCCCCAGTATAACAGATGGACCGTACATTATATTCTATACAGTACACAGGGCCCTCCATAGTATTCACCCCCCAGTATAACCACAGATGGGCAGTACATTATATTCTATACAGTACACAGGGCCCTCTATAGTATTCACCCCCCAGTATAACCACAGATGGACCGTACATTATATTCTATACAGTACACAGGGCCCTCTATAGTATTCACCCCCCAGTATAACAACAGATGGACAGTACATTATATTCTATACAGTACACAGGGCCCTCCATAGTATTCACCCCCCAGTATAACCACAGATGGACCGTACATTATATTCTATACAGTACACAGGGCCCTCTATAGTATTCACCCCCCAGTATAACCACAGATGGACCGTACATTATATTCTATACAGTACACAGGGCCCTCTATAGTATTCACCCCCCAGTATAACCACAGATGGACAGTACATTATATTCTATACAGTACACAGGGTCCTCCATAGTATTCACCCCCCAGTATAACCACAGATGGACCGTACATTATATTCTATACAGTACACAGGGCCCTCCATAGTATTCACCCCCCAGTATAACCACAGATGGGCAGTACATTATATTCTATACAGTACACAGGGCCCTCTATAGTATTCACCCCCCAGTATAACCACAGATGGACCGTACATTATATTCTATACAGTACACAGGGCCCTCTATAGTATTCACCCCCCAGTATAACAACAGATGGACAGTACATTATATTCTATACAGTACACAGGGCCCTCCATAGTATTCACCCCCCAGTATAACCACAGATGGACCGTACATTATATTCTATACAGTACACAGGGCCCTCTATAGTATTCACCCCCCAGTATAACCACAGATGGACCGTACATTATATTCTATACAGTACACAGGGCCCTCTATAGTATTCACCCCCCAGTATAACAACAGATGGACAGTACATTATATTCTATACAGTACACAGGGCCCTCTATAGTATTCACCCCCCAGTATAACAACAGATGGACAGTACATTATATTCTATACAGTACACAGGGCCCTCCATAGTATTCACCCCCCAGTATAATCACAGATGGACCGTACATTATATTCTATACAGTACACAGGGCCCTCTATAGTATTCACCCCCCAGTATAACCACAGATGGACAGTACATTATATTCTATACAGTACACAGGGCCCTCCACAGTATTCACCCCCCAGTATAACAACAGATGGACCGTACATTATATTCTATACAGTACACAGGGCCCTCCATAGTATTCACCCCCCAGTATAATCACAGATGGACAGTACATTATATTCTATACAGTACACAGGGTCCTCCATAGTATTCACCCCCCAGTATAATCACAGATGGACAGTACATTATACTCTATACAGTACACAGGGCCCTCCATAGTATTCACCCCCCAGTATAATCACAGATGGACAGTACATTATATTCTATACAGTACACAGGGCCCTCCATAGTATTCATCCCCCAGTATAACCACAGATGGACCGTACATTATATTCTATACAGTACACAGGGTCCTCTATAGTATTCACCCCCCAGTATAATTACAGATGGACAGTACATTATATTCTATACAGTACACAGGGTCCTCCATAGTATTCACCCCCCAGTATAATCACAGATGGACCGTACATTATATTCTATACAGTACACAGGGTCCTCCATAGTATTCACCCCCCAGTATAATCACAGATGGACAGTACATTATATTCTATACAGTACTCAGGGCCCTCCATAGTATTCACCCCCCAGTATAACCACAGATGGACAGTACATTATATTCACATCCTCTCCTCATGTCCTCACATGTATACGGCCTCTCCTCATGTCCTCACATGTATACGGCCTCTCCTCATGTCCTCACATGTATACATCCTCTCCTCATGTCCTCACATGTATACAGCCTCTCCTCATGTCCTCACATGTATACATCCTCTCCTCATTTCCTCACATGTATACATCCTCTCCTCATGTCCTCACATGTATACGGCCTCTCCTCATGTCCTCACATGTATACATCCTCTCCTCATGTCCTCACATGTATACATCCTCTCCTCATGTCCTCACATGTATACAGCCTCTCCTCATTTCCTCACATGTATACAGCCTCTCCTCATGTCCTCACATGTATATATCCTCTCCTCATGTCCTCACATGTATACATCCTCTCCTCATGTCCTCACATGTATACGGCCTCTCCTCATGTCCTCACATGTATACATCCTCTCCTCATGTCCTCACATGTATACATCCTCTCCTCATGTCCTCACATGTATACATCCTCTCCTCATGTCCTCACATGTATACGTCCTCTCCTCATGTCCTCACATGTATACAGCCTCTCCTCATTTCCTCACATGTATACATCCTCTCCTCATGTCCTCACATGTATACAGCCTCTCCTCATTTCCTCACATGTATACAGCCTCTCCTCATGTCCTCACATGTATACGGCCTCTCCTCATGTCCTCACATGTATACATCCTCTCCTCATGTCCCCACATGTATACGGCCTCTCCTCATGTCCTCACATGTATACATCCTCTCCTTATGTCCTCACTTGTATATATCCTCTCCTCATGTCCTCACATGTATACATCCTCTCCTCATGTCCTCACATGTATACAGCCTCTCCTCATGTCCTCACATGTATATATCCTCTCCTCATGTCCTCACATGTATACATCCTCTCCTCATGTCCTCACATGTATACGGCCTCTCCTCATGTCCTCACATGTATACATCCTCTCCTCATGTCCTCACATGTATACATCCTCTCCTCATGTCCTCACATGTATACGTCCTCTCCTCATGTCCTCACATGTATACATCCTCTCCTCATGTCCTCACATGTATACATCCTCTCCTCATGTCCTCACATGTATACATCCTCTCTTCATGTCCTCACATGTATACGGCCTCTCCTCATGTCCTCACATGTATACATTCTCTCCTCATGTCCTCACATGTATACATTCTCTCCTCATGTCCTCACATGTATACGGCCTCTCCTCATGTCCTCACATGTATACGGCCTCTCCTCATGTCCTCACATGTATACGGCCTCTCCTCATGTCCTCACATGTATACATCCTCTCCTCATGTCCTCACATGTATACATCCTCTCCTCATGTCCTCACATGTATACATCCTCTCTTCATGTCCTCACATGTATACGGCCTCTCCTCATGTCCTCACATGTATACATTCTCTCCTCATGTCCTCACATGTATACATTCTCTCCTCATGTCCTCACATGTATACGGCCTCTCCTCATGTCCTCACATGTATACGGCCTCTCCTCATGTCCTCACATGTATACATCCTCTCCTCATGTCCTAACATGTATACGGCCTCTCCTCATGTCCTCACATGTATACATCCTCTCCTCATGTCCTCACATGTATACGGCCTCTCCTCATGTCCTCACATGTATACGGCCTCTCCTCATGTCCTCACATGTATACGGCCTCTCCTCATGTCCTCACATGTATACGGCCTCTCCTCATGTCCTCACATGTATAC